>NW_025421299.1:1800000-1984326 GCF_011764305.1 Mustela putorius furo
TGGCAAGATCTAGTTCTGATTAATCTTTATATTGCAGAAACTAACCACACAGTAGGAATAAATAGTTAAAAATATAATAGTTTAAAATTCAGTTCAACTTTATGGAAATAAATTCAGCAATATGAAATCAGAAGAAATCAAGAGTTATAAGGAGAATAGATCTTTAAGATACTTGCTTACTATTTCATTTTCTCTTTCTTGTCTCAATTCTCAAACATCTCTATGTTGAATCTCTGGCCATGGAATATTACGAAGATAATTATACAGTTTTAGCTGCGTCTTGGAAGGTAGCTTGACTTCTTTTGAAAATTTAACTCGGAATGAAAGGGAAATCCACCAACTCATTTTTTAATAAGAAAAATGTCTTTATCTCTGTAAACTCCAAATATTTTAAAATCATTTTTTATCTTAGGGTTCTCTATGGGAAGCTGAAAATTGAAACTGTAAGTCATTTATTTATTTATTTATTTATTATCTGTATTTATTTTAAAGATTTGACTGACTTATTTGATAGAGAGAACATGTGTGCACAAGCAGGGGGAGCGGCAGAGGGAGAAGGAGAAACAAGCTCTCCACTGATCAGGAAACCCAATGCAGGGCTCCATCCCAGGACCCTGGGATCATTACCTGAGCTGAAGGCAGACTCTTAACCGACTCAGCCACCCAGGTGCCCTATAAGTACTTTTTAAACTTCAGTTAATAGCACAATTTTTAAGACTAGAATGGGACCTATTTGGAATGGTTAAACTCCCATATATCACATTCTACCAGTGTAATATCTTCTGGGTCAAAATAATGGGTAGTACTCAACACCCAAGCCCAAGTGTGTACCAAACCAAACAATTCTGATCCCATAACATTGCAGAGACCCTCTCCCTATCACCACTACCGTCAAGATGACATCCCTCCAGGGTAACATAGGTGAAGGAGTTTCAAATGCTTCAGGTAGAATAGCTTCTGCTCTCTGCAAGCCAGATGGAGCAGGAGTGCTGGGGTTAAAAGGAGGTCAATGTACCTAAGTGGAAAATACTCCCACAAATTCTCATTACCACAAAATACAAGATGCTATGTATAAATGACATTCTTCAATTTCAAGATTAAAAAAAAAAAAATCCCCAAATACATTCTATGATGTCCCAAACTTCTCACTTCTATCCCTCACCTGTCACTGTTGAAAGAATTGATCAGAAGCCATTCCTACCACTACATTTCTTAGAACTAATGATACAAAATTCCTTTCAGAACACTGTCACCAAGGTGATCCAAAATTTAATTCAGCATATCTTAATGCTTTGTGATTTAAAGCATCTCAAAACTTGCCTTCCACCCAGTAAGAGTGATAAGAAAGAAAATACATTTGCATCACCAATTACATGACTTCAGGCAGTTTTAGTTCTTAACATTTTTTTTTTTAAAACCTGCAGTAAAAATAAAATAAAACCACCATTTTGAAAGGACAGTTTTGGAGGCATAATATTCATAATTGGAGCTAAGTTGTCTTGAAAATTATTTTATTAACTTTTAATAATAATTAACCATAAAAGAAAATGTTTTTTAAAAAAGAAGACAAAGAAGAAAATATATACAAAAAGTTTGGGGTTCTACCCTGATGGCTTCTGTTCAAGAAAAGCGAATCCTAAGGTAGTCAGTCTTTCAGAGTCTTAAGACAGCCCAATAGAAAGGCACATAAAATGTATTGACTGGTTCATCCAGAAAGGACTGCTCCTTAGGCAATAAAAAGATAACATGTTTAGCAAAGTCACTTTCTATTATATTATAAGTTATTAAATTATTTTTCAACATATTTAGGAAATAATAATTACTTCCTTTAAGTGGACTTAAATCTCCAGAGTTATTTTATTTGTCAAACCCTTAATATCATTTACCTGTCTGGGTTTAAGATTGTTTTCCTTCTAAGACAGAAACTGGTGTTTGTGATGGGCTGCATTTGTACTTTTGAAAGACACTTCTCCTGTAATTTTCTGATTCTGATGCAGTCACCTTGCCAGCCTCACTCCTCTGTGCCTGGATTCCAGTCTGGAGCTATAGTGTAGTTCCCTCGCACCCTGTTTAACAATGAGCTAACAATGAATTCCTACTTTGGAGGTAAGGGACTAAAACATTTCTATGAGGATTCTAATAGCCACAGGGAAATACCATAGTAGGAGTAATCTGCATTTTGGGGGACACTGCTAAATTCTAACAATAAAATTCCATCTGAAAACAAAACCACAGGGAGGATAAACAATTTCACTATAATGTAAACTGTAAAGCTCAACACCTATTAGAAATAGTGAGGCATTTGATTATGAGCACCATTATCCTGAATGGGTATTCCCAAATTATACTGACAAAAACATCCATTTCCCATTTTGCTTTACCTACCATTTCAGTAGTAAACATCTATAGAAAAAATTATTGAGCCCCACATCTGAAACTAAGGATGTACTATACATTGGCTAATACTTAATTAGAAAAAAATTAGAAGTATTTTCATGGTCGGAATTTGTCAAGTACAATTCTAATTTTTTAGATATTTTCTTAAGCAGTTTTGTAATGTTTACTTGGTCTCTAAAGGTAATGGAAAGAATGCACATCAGACATGATGCAGCAGAACTTTTGTATTTCTCCATCTCTGGCAAGTAAAGCACTGACTTCCCTTTGTTCTTTTGTTTTCAAGGAAGGCTGTTGCATGAACAGCCTAGGAAGACAGAAATACCATCCTACTCTGAAGTAAACTTCAGGCATGCTTACCACCAATGATGTAAAAGATTCTGGTTCTTAAGCTCAGAGTTCTTTCCCAGCAACGCTACCAACTTACTGTGCAGATGGATCTTACCTGATCCTTGGGGGCTTGGAGAACCAGCTCAGAAACACTGAGATTCTGGTTACTGCTAAAGTTGTGAGGAATAAACTGTCTTTTTCTCCTGACCCAGGCGTTTCATGGCTTCTATCTGCGTTAATGAAACGTGTTGGGCAAACTGATGAGTTTACAAGTGGAGTCAAATAGCCAACACTTGACTGTTCTTGTCAACCAAATGTGTCCCATTGAGGATGAATCCCAAACAACTAGTTTGATTTAGTATAAGTGAGGAAAGAAACTATCACTTGATGGGATTAAGACCAGGGGTTGGCCAATGTTTTCTTAGAGGGCCAGAGAGGAAAATATTTTAGGCTTTGCAAGCCTGACAGTATCTTTTGCTGCTGCTTACCTCTGCTGTTCTAGAACAAAGCACCATAGACAATATATAAATGAGCAAGCATGGCTGTGTTCCTATAAAGCTTTATTTATGAATAATGGATCTTGAACTTTCTTTAATTTTACATGTAATCAAATATTATTTTCTTTAATTTTTCCAATCATTTTTTAAATTAAAAAAAATAATAATTAGGAGTGCCTGGGTGGTTCAGTGGGTTAAACCTTTGCCTTCGGCTCAGGTTGTGATCTCAGGGTCCTGGGATCAAGACTCACATCGGGCTCTCTGCTCAGTGGAGAGACTGCTTCTTCCTCTCTCTCTTTCTCTCTGCCTACTTGTGATCTCTGTCTGTCAAATGAATAAAATCTTTAAAAAAAAAATTTAAACCACATCTAGTTATAGGCTATATAAAAGTTGGCCTCAGGCTGGATTTGCTTTGTGAACCTAGTTTGCCACACTCTGGAATAGGGGAAAAAAAAATTGCCAAAAAGGAAAATTAAAGATATTAGTTTACCTTTTGTTATCTTTGTTCTAATTCTTCTAGGAGAACCATAGGCACATGGAGGATTTGGGACAGGAAATCTTTTTTAAGCAGAATATAAAAATTTTCTGTGTCTTCACTCCTCACTTTTCAACCTCAGATACTTATGGTGTTCAGTTTGCCTGTCCTGTCATCTAGAGTGCTAAGGGACAGTTGCTAGAACTTAATATTTAGATTTCCTTTGAGTATCAGTAATTTTACTTATTTTTTCATAGATTCTTTGAACCTCTTTTCTTCTTATTCTTCCATGAAACCCTCTCGCAGAGAAACATCATACCTATGGATTAGTTGGTAATGTCTCACAAAGGTTGGTACACATAAGAAGTAGATTAAACAATGGACAGTTTCTTTTTTTTTAATTAACATATAATGTATTATTTGCCCCAGAGGTACAGGTCTGTGAATCATCAGGCTTACACATTTCACAGCACTCACCATAGCATATACCCTTCTCAATGTCCATCACCCAGCCACCCTATCCCTACCCCCCACGCCCCAACAACCCTGTTTGTTTCCTGAGATTAAGAGTCTTTTATGACTTATCTTCCTCCCCAGTCTCATCTTGCCTCATTTTTCCCTCCCTAGCTCCCACGGCCCCCCCACCCCACCTCTCAAATTCCTCATATCAGAGAGACCATATGATAATTGTCTTTCTCTAATTGACTTATTTTGCTTAGCATAATACCCTCTAGTTCCATCCATGTTGTTGCAAATGGCAAGATTTTGTGGGGTTTTTTTGATGGCTGCATAGTATTCCAACAATGGGCGATTTCTTTGTTATCTTATATCATAATAAATTTTATGATTCACTCAAGATAAAAAATTTTTGAACCACTTTGTTAACTTAAAAAACATTTAGAACAATGTCAGACAGGTATGTTATTAATAAATGTTGGCTATTAATAATGTTGGCTATTATTGATATGATTTCTCAAAGTTTGACTCAAGCTTCCCAGAACCAAGTCATCTAGGCTTTTCCACATCTTTTATTTATTTACCCAAGCAAGAAAGTAAAGCATGCAGTAATTTGCATAATGCTTAAAGCTGAATTTGGATTCGCACCTATGTGAAGTTTGCTGTGATGGAAATGGATAACTATTTTTTCTCTAGGAAGGAATTCACAAATAATTAGAAAACATAGAATGAGTGAATGAGTGAAACTGTCACAATCAACTTGACCTTCAATTCACTGGCTAAACCAGAGCACAGGCTCCAGAGGGCAGATTTCATAGGCAGTTAAGCTGGATAGCTACGTTTTACTTCTCTCTTTAAATTATCAAGCTGCTTTCTTTTTCATCCTGAACACACATAGAGAATGACTCAGCAAAACAAGACCCCACAGTTTGACCCTAATCTGTTCTAGATAGTATCCCTAAGTGAATATATTACTTAATTTGCTGCATAATAGCCGTTGAGCAATACCCAAATCTCAAGTAAACACTGAGCTTTGCATTCCTCACACACACATTCCTTCTTTCTAGACAGTATTTTTAGTCAGGACTTTAGATTTTCTGCAGTTCTGGAAGAAACCTTTCTTTTGTAAGTCAATGCTAGTCTAATAACATTAGCAATTTGCCAGGATAAGAGTGATAACCCTATTGTAGCTTGGTTGACAACAAACACTTCGGTAATTTCTTAAGAAAAGTATTTCCTGTTGATCATTAAAAGCCAAATTTTGAGTCACTTCCCCCTCTGGATTAAATAAATACTATTAGTTTCTCAACTGTGTACAGTAAATATAGATTTCAAGACTTGTTTGTCTGCATTTCTTAAAACATTTATGAACATTGAACAGATGAATTTGTTTTAAGCATATTTTTTCATTTGAACACTTTTCCCAATGGTTTTTAATATGGATACTGTTCATCACATATTGAATAAAGCAACTTTTACTTTATTTAATGTCTTGACCCAAATCACATTGTCTCCATAAATATTTTACAGTCTGTGTGCAACAAAAGCATGATTACCAAAGTCATGTCTGCACTTGTAGGTAATATACCATAAAAAATGGATTATTTTCCCCTTCCCTTGTTTTTGAGAGAGGGAATTGGTGCTTGCATTTGCCCAAGTGGGTTTTTTTTCTTTTTCTTTTTCTCTTTTTTTACACTAACTAGCTCCTTAGGGGTAAGATGTTGGAAACATGGGCCTGTGCCAAGTTACTATCTCTATAAAATTCACAAAAGAACAAGAAAACATTGCTCACTTTACTTCTTTCCAGCTGCTTTTCCCTGAAAGAAGAAATTTTGAGACTTCCATTATCCTGATAAATAAAATGAAACTACTTCATGACTGATTGGGAAGAAGTTACATTGCTATTCAAAGGAGTGATATAAAATAAAATAAAATTCAAATATTTCTTTTTCTTTTTTTTTTTTTTGAGAGCTAGCAATTATCTTGCCTTCTTTTAGCAGCTGATTTGTCACACACTTTGAAATTAGAGTATTGCATATAAGCATCAATACTTTGGAAATGTATTTTAAAAGATTTTAAAAAGAGAAAATGTTTTATAAACTTCATGGGTCACCTTTTGCTTTTATAGCATAAAAAATAAAGACACACTCTGATCTCTCAGTGAAATGAAACCACCTTGGACAATTAAACAGGGTGGGTTTTTGCATTAGTTTCTCCCTCCACCCCACCCTTGCCGTGATATAATCATTTTACTCCTCCTCACTTCTTATCTACTGAGATAAAATGAAGTGTATGTATTTAATAAAGGACTTTTCTAAGTTTCTAGAGACCAAGCAATGCTTTTGGAGGGGCCCTTTCAGCACTTGTCTCTATTAATGAACGGTCGGTCCAGCCAGGAACAACCCTAAGTGGTTTTAAAAGAAATAAAGTAGTCATCAAATGAATGCATATTTATGCGTTTATGCCTTTTCTATCAGCTCATAGAAAAGTAGCTTTGTCACATTTATGTGAGATAATGGTAACGTATGCTCCTGCAAGTATTCGTGTAAGTATGCAGAGGAAACTTGGGTATGAAATTTTATAAGTAATACAACATGGTTCTTGGAAAAGCTTCATTTAAAAAAAAAATACAACAACTCAGCAGCACCTTACAACCATAATTAGATTGGTGCAGTGGTTATGGTCTATGGCCTTCTCAGCCCTTCCTCCCCACTACCTTCTTCCACTGATAGAAGGTGCCATTCTGGAATGTAGGTTGGACACATGATAAGGCAAAGTCTGGTCATAGTCAGAGCTCTAAGACCTGGGAACCAGCATCCATTCAGCTTGATGGTTCCCCAGGGGAGTTTTTACACTTGTTTTGACAGAAAAAAATAGTTTTTTGTTGTTGTTCAAGACATCATAAAGATGCAAGTTTGGAGTACCAACCACTGAATCCCTTTAGTGGTTTTGGCGGGTCTGGGAAATTGAAACTGACAGACACATAAAGGAGCAAGGATGAGAGGTGAAGCAAATGAAAGCTTGATGGCATCGAGTCTCTGCTCTCATTTGTTCATGAGGCCCACTTGAATTCTGAGTGTCCCATAATCTGGTCATTTGAAGCGACAATTCCCTCACATTCTGAACAATACGGTACAGCAAATGGATGAAGAAATATAATGGCAACTGTCCGCCAGATGTCAAGCTAAAAAGATTAAAAGAGTCCCTGCCCCAAATGTCTTCCTCCCTCTGTTTTCCATGATACTAGGAAAACTCTGAGATTCCAATTCAAGTATAAATGTCTCCTACAGTGAACAAATACTAGGAAAGGATTTCTGACTTCTGGCTTGACGACCTGGGAGTAAATACAATGCTATCTTCTCCTCATGGAAATCCTCCTAAACAATTAGACGTTTTTTTTTTTAATATGCATGTACAAAGAGATTTTTATTTCTGTAAGATTAAGGTTCTCTGGAGTGGGAACAGAAAGACCTCAAAATTAAGTGTTATGTGTTGTCCCCAAATACAGTAAGTGAGAAAGGTAAAGCTTAAGTAGAGGTATAGAAACACCGTGGGAATCTCTGATTTCAAATGAAGAAAAGGAGAACCCAGTTCTCCAAAAGAGTCAATGCACTCTGAAGATGAACCCAAGGAAGTAAAAGTGTTTATTGGACCAGCCATATGGTCTGAATGGATTGCAACCAGTAACTTGTTAACATTCTGCTGGTATTGAAAAGTAGCTAGGTGTACAGAATGAGGAAATGCATGGTCAGCCTATTTTCTTAGGAAGCACTCTATACATGAGTTTTCTAGAAGATTATGATTCCAAAGTACAAACAGCCCTGGAGTTACGTGTTTTTGTTGGCTGGGAATAAAGTATAAGACAGCCCCTTACCCCAACACACAGACACACACACACATATACATCAGAATCTTCAGCACAAGCCAAGAACATTAGCTCAGAACATCCCAAAGTCCAGCCCCTTCATCATGCTCCTATAAATAAAAGGTTCAGGTAGAATTCTTGCAATTCAAAAGAGACTATCTAAAATTATCAGAACAGTATCTATATAAGAATACTACAAGTAAAAGGATAAACAAATGACAAAGAACAGTCAGAAAAATATATATATGTATATACCATTGAACAGATCAAAACCATAACTAAATATACTGCCATGAACTCAGTAGAACTTAAGAAAGATAGGATAAAACAATAAGTTAAGGATATATAAACAATACAACAAAGGTTAAGATAAGAAATGGAACAAAGAACTAGAACCAATGCACACATGATAAGCAACTCAAGAGAAAGCAAACACTGATGATGGTACAGTTAGATACACAGATATCAGAAATGAGAAAATTGAAGTAAGTAGAAATGAACTTGGATTTTAAAATGATTAGAGATAATAATAATAGAAATGAAATATGATAAAAGGAATTCAATATATGAATAATTCCTAAAAAATAAAATCTGAACAAATGAAATAGAAAAAGACATGTCAAAAATTTAAAACAAGAAAATATTCCAGAAAAAAAGGGTTTGAATTTTCAGACAGAAAAGGCAAACTATACTCCAGACAGGGCAGGGAAAGGTGATACAAATGGTCATTGTCTGATAAAGCTACTGGATTTCAAATATAAAGAGAGAGCCCCTTAAGGATCTTCACTAAAAGGTCAAGTCATCTATAGAGGTAGAAATTCAGGTTTGCTTTGGGTTTTTCCATAACATGTTTCTGGTAGTGAGTGGGACCATGCCTTTAAGTTTTCAGAGCAAGTATAATTTCAGCAGCTGATGGCAGTTCTCCTAGTCTGATCTGAGGGTGGCCCCAGCAGTAGAGAGGGGAGACCAGGAGAGTTTAAAGGGTTAGCCAAGCACTGGGGAACAAAGAGTCACTTGTTGTTTTTAGATGACCTTCTTGTCATGCTTTATTTTTCTCTCTCCAGATTCTGGATGTGCTCCCCTTATATGCAAGGTCTGTGCTCCTACAAAGAGAGTATTTTCCTGCATCACCACCTTTCCTTTTCTGTTCATCTATCTCTCCATCGTTAGAACGCAATCATTTTTCCCATCTGTATTTACTTGCTCACTCCTTTTCTCTCCTCCACCCACTTGTTAGGTTTTTCTCCCCCATACCCCAAGCGACTGAACTGTTAATGCCCTTAACCACCTTCATTTTGCCAAATACAATCAATGGTTCCTTACACTACGCCCTTATACCTAACAAACATGACTGTAGAGTCCATAGGATTTATACCTTATTTTAGATTTATTAGAATAAAGAGACTTGTCTGGGAATAACCTGGAGCAATAGCCTCTTTAAAGCCCCACAGCCTCTAAAATATTTCCTATGGGGTTTTAAAATAATCTTTCCAATACAAACTCAGCCTTGTCATTCATGTGCTTAAAACTCGTTAGCAAATTTTCAACGGCATACTGAGATAACAAAACACACGTGATCTTTTGCAATCTAAGCCTTGCTACCTAATTGTGTCATTGTTCAACACTCTGCACCGCATCACACACTTTGGCAGCACCAGGCTCCCTACAGTTCTGTGAGCACATCAAGCTGTGTCACGTCTCCACATCTTTGTGCATATCTTTAAGCTCCCTCTGCGTGGAATGCCCTTGGTCTGCCTGGAAAACTTCTGCTCATCCTTTAAAAGGAAACTTGAATGTTAGCTCTTTTTTGGAAATCCCTACATGGTAACCTCTCTCTTCTACTGCTTCTCCTTCTCACCAATGGTTGAGCAGAATTAATTAATTGCGTTCTCCTCTGCATGACACTAGGTGAACACTTAGCAGAGTGATCACCTTTAAACATGTTGCTGAACTCCGCTGAACTGTGAGGTTCCTAAGCACCCACCCTTTAAGCACTGTACTCCCAGCCTACAGTTCAAGTAGGAACCCAAAGCGGGGAGCGGTGAAAGAGGGGCCAGTAAAATAAAGGTGAATGAATGAACGAACGAACGAATGAATGAATCAATGGAATTTCATCACTATTGTGTTTCGATAGAAAATATTTTTCCAACTTCCAAACCTCATATTGCACGTAGGCATTTGAAACACAACTGACTAGGAGTGGCACCAACTAGATGGCAGAGTAGGAAGTCCAAGCCCTCTTTTCATCACCCCACAGAACAGCTAATAGTGCTATGTGGACCCAATGCTTCATGAAATCCAGTTCGTGCCACAATTAAGAACTCATCTTCTATTCTTGAAATTTTTGTTGTGTGTTTCTGTGTTTAAGCCAGATGTTCTTAAGCTATAGACCCCTTAAAAATTCACAGATGGTCTTAAGACTGTGAACACCAGCACCACGCCCCGGGAAGTCTTATGCAAACTTTTGTATAAATTTACATATAAGTGTTATTTTTCTCGGAAGAAGACCTACAGATTTCAAAAAATTGATTTTTATGAATTATTTTTTTAAGATTTTATTTATTTACTTGACAGGGAGAGGGAGACCACAACAAGGAGAGTGGCAGGCAGAGGGAGAGGGAGAAGCAGGCTCCCCGCGGAGCAAGGAGCGGGAAGCGGCACTCGATCCCAGAACCCTGGATCATGACCTGAGCCAAAGGCAGATGCTTCACCAACAGAGCCACTCAGGCGCCCAGACATATAGGAATGAAAGCAAGATCAGAGAGATAACACAGTGAACATGAGAATTTGTTTTTAAAAGTAAAAGAGGCTAAAAATAAATGCTCTTTCTTATAAACTACTTTGACCCTTTCTGTTCAAAAGGAAAACTTACAGAGGGATGACTTCTATAAATGAGACCTGTTGGTGGCCTGAGAGAGTTAGGTGCGGAGGCTCAGCGGGGGACTGCGGGGTGCTGTGAATGAAAAGGCACCGATTGCTCCCGGAGGGCGGGGCAGGAGCCAAGCTGGGCTGTACTGTTTCATCTCCTTCCCTGAGCCTGGAATTTGGAGATCTAGCAACAGTACTCTGCCCCCCTCTCCTCCCTTTCCCTCTCCCTTTATCTCAAACCATTATTTGGGAAATAATAGTTATTTAGCATGGAGAATCAGCCCCACTTCCCCAATCAATCTCTTTCTCTCTCTCTCCCTCTGCCAAGAGTGGGGGAGGAATTGCTTGGTTTGGCAGCTGTCAGCCCGTCATTACGGGCTCACTGTCCCATCTGCACTGCTTAGATTGGTGCAGTCACAGGGGGGTTTACCCAAACAGGCTCTCAGGGGAACAGTAACATACCTCTTGATTTGGCTGTGAAGTTATACTTGTGATTATTAATAGACAAGATAAGAGGCTGGTGCTCTATTCATCCACGTTAGAGCTAATTACTCAGTTTGATCTAAGCTGATTAGAATACTGATAGATAACCACACCACGTTTATAGCTACAGCAAGCAGTGGCCAAGAGGCTTGACACAGGGCTGCCATTTGGGTTTATCAGATAGGAAAGAAGGGCGGGGGTGGGGCAGTGGCGGGGGCGTGGGTGGGGGGGGAGAGAAGAAGCTGCTTTGGTTGATTAGCAATGTGCTGCATGGGACCATTTATAATGAAGCATATCATTTAAATTTTCCTTTACAAATGAGTCCAACGCGCATTGCAGGCTGCAGGCTCTGTTAATTGTCACAAACATTGCTTTTTTTTTTTTTTTTTAAACATTATTAGCTCTTTGGCAGGATCTCCATTGTTGACTAAAAACTTGGCATGATCAAGGCTTGCTGAATAATTTAGGTGGTTGGCAGCTGGAGAAGGAGAACGCACACATCGAGGCAGACAGACGTGCTGCTTGAGCTCTTTATATAATAGGATTGTATACAAAGCAGAGTACAGTCGGCAGTGACTTCTGTGTCTATTTATAGGTAAACACTGATGTTAGTTTTATAGGAAAACTGGAGGGCTACTTCTCACAGATCGTAGGCAGCATATGAGACAGAGGCCCTGGAGGACTGTTGGGATGACTCGGATCATCTCTCTGGCTCTCCCGGAGCGTGACTGCGGCAGCTTCCACACACCGGTACTTCCGCCGCCTGTGTAGGGGGGTCGATGAGGTCTCGGTGGCGGGCAGTGGCAGCTGTCCTAGGACGGAGAGCCACCTGAGGCTCTGAAAGCTTCCGAGCAGCAGACCAGCAAGACCAGTGAGTCATACAGTCCATGAAACACCTTCATTTGGGAAGTTGGTGTATCTGATTATGGTTGGGGGGAGGGGATTATCACTGCCGTGGGTGGAAGAACACCGAGAAGGTCCCAATTGAGACAGCAAATTCTTAGCGCATGCGCAGGATGCTTTCAGACAAGAACCAGACCCACGATTCTCCTTCAGTTGGGCAATCGGCACCTCTACAAGCAGACTCCTTGGGACAAAAACTCAACCCGAACTTTAAGTCAACAGGATTTATCAACCCACGTAAGAACAAGCACAGGGGTAGAACTGGCTACATGCAGATTTAAATGGGGTCACAGGGATACCATTTCCACCATGGGACTTTCTTCTGATGCGCTGGCTTTGTTCTCCAAAAAGCTCAAGTCCCCTTGACAAGTTAGTTGGCTAGAGGCCGCTCCAGCCTCGCATCCCCCTGCTCTCGCCCCCCAGCAAGAAAGAGTGAGTGAGAGACTGCCAGCCAAAGCTCTGAGATTGGGCATCGAAGTCCCAACAAGAGCACAGAGCATGGACTTTTTTTCTGAAGCAATCACCACAGAGCTGGGGGCAAGACTAGGAGTGAGGAGGATGATACCCCCCCATAAAAATTGGGACAACCCAGCTGAAATAAAAATATAATAGTACAGTGACCCTTGGCTGGCTTTACCCTAGAAACTGAGGTCGGTTTCTGTTTATCTGTCCTATTCACTGGCCCAGGAATAATTTTGAAGCAGTAAAATATATTAAATATATATATTAAAATATGTTAATAAAATATATTAATGAAAGACCTGGACAGGTGTATAGCCATAGTGCAGTCTACCTCAGCACAAGCAGTGGAGTGAGAACTGACCCCAGAAGTCTATAGCAGCATGCGGTAACAATTATCTTCTAGAGTACTGACTTGAGCCCCTCGTGGACTGACACGGCTATACCCCCAGTCTACAGGGAGTCAAGTCAGACATGCTTTGATCTGGTGCTTTGATCCCCAGCACCAGAGCAAATTCCTCTCTGCTAAATACACTGATCACTGAATTTTAGGTGCTCTTTCAAGAGGAGAAGAAAAGCTATGTCCCTTCTTGTGTATCTTTTCTTCCCCCTTCAGTCTGCTTGTTTACTAGGTTAGCAATAAACTGAAGTGGAACAATGTTTGTCTGGGTCTGAGTCTACTGATGTCAACCTTGATATTAGGACTGTCCTTTCTGGTCTGTCTAGCACATGCAAAATATCACAACAAAACGGCCAGATGACCCTCATCAGGTAGAAGCCAGTCATGGTTCTACCCAAAAGCATGAATCCGCCACTTGTGGCGCTTTCATAGTGCATCACACAAGCATATTCAAGTTATGTGACTTCTAATAAACAGATCTGTTGCACATTCTTATCAGCAGGATCTTTCTTGATCCTAGCTTTTCAACAGCCTGTTTTTTAGAGGACAATCTTTGGTGAACATGTGCATAGTACTGTCACTTACCTCTCAGTGATATCTCTCTCTTTTTGGCCCCTCTGTCTACTTTTTCACAGACAGCTGACTCCACGATAGAATTTTCCCAGGAAAGATTTGATAATATGAAAAATAATTTTATACTAAGATTCATGTAGACCAACAAAGTGATGTGTAGGTATTGTAGAATGCTGACAGAAGATAAAAGTGAGTAATACTGTTTGCTGCCTCTTTAATTACCTCAATAATAGTTTGAGCCCCATATCTGGATCAGCCCACCCACAAACATGACACAGTGGTATACCGGTTTATTGCAAGGTCCTGTATTTTCTGTTTTGAAATAATCTGGAAACTTGACTATATATGCTTCGTCCTGAGCTAAGACATAATGGAAGTCCTAGGATATTAATATGAATCGGAAAAATTATTTTAGAAGAAAACAATCAATGTGACTGTTATCATGCTCATAGAATAAGTCTCTGATAACAAATACATATATATATACTATATAAAATATAGTCTAGAAAGCAAAGAAGGGGGAAAAGGGCTAGTTTTGGTAATCTCAAACTGGTAAAGGACATCTAGGCAATATATAGGCTTTACTATGTTTTTTACCAGCTTGAAACCAGGAGAAGGATATTGTAGTTGGCATGGCAGAATAAAAAATATTAAGAAATTCCAACCTAAGAAATTTAGGGGAGGGGCGCCTGGGTAGCTCAGTCAGTTAAGCATCTGCCTTTGGCTCAAGTCATGATCACAGGCTCCTTGTTCGAGGGGAAATCTGCTTCTCTCTCTAACTCTTCCTCTGTGCTTTCTCTCTCTTTCTCTCTCAAATAAATAAATAAAATCTTAAAAATGAAAGAGAAGAACTTGAGGGGAAAATTAAATCTTAAAAATAAACCTATTCCTTCAAACGTGTGCACTTACTCTCTCCTGCTCTCTTTCTCTCTCCCACTTCTCTCACACCTTCCAGAACCTTCCTATTCCTGCCTGGTTCCTTCATCTACTCTTTATTTATTTATTTATTCACTCACCTGCTCATTCATTCTACACATAACTTCAAAGCAATTAATAGATGTCAAGCTCTATTTGAGATCCTGGTAATACAAGATGAAAAAAATACAATCCAAGTCTTCAAGAGATTAAATCTTGTAAGGTATGACACACCAGTGAATAGATGACTAAAACATCCATTAGCAAATATTACACTAAGGTTGTACAGAGCTCTTACTGGAGGAATGGGAACACTTCCTGGAGAAAGTGAGGTCAAAACCACGTCTCAACGTTCTAGTCTTATTAACTAAGGATAAGGAGTCTGCAAGACTGGGAAGAAGGAGGATTATCAGTGTTAGGAAAAAGTCCAAATAAGTACTCCTGAAGCCTAGAATGCCAGGAGCAAAAGAAGCTATAAAAGTAACCAGACCCAGGGGCGCCTGGGTGGCTCAGTAGGTTAAAGCCTCTGCTTTCGGTTCAGGTCATGATCCCAGGGTCCTGGGATCGAGCCCCGCATAGGGCTCTCTGCTCAGCAGGGAGCCTTTCCTCCTCTCTCTCTGTCTCTCTGCCTGCTTCTCTGCCTACTTGTGATCTCTGTCTGTCAAATGAATAAATAAAATCTTTAAAAAATAAATAATTTAAAAAAAAAAAAAGTAACCAGACCCAGATCATAAAGGAACCTCCGTGCACACCTAATGTATTGGGATTTTATTCTAGAGGATAACTCTGGAAATAGAGTGTGGGGCAAATAAGATTGATTTAATACTGGAGTCTGCAAGAACAATTATACAATCAATAAATATATGGAAGAACTAAAGTAGTGGCAGCAGGAGGTATGAGAGGAAACACACAGAGTCAAGAGATTTAAGGAGATAGAATTGATAAGGCTTAATTCAGTCTTCTTCCTCTTGTCAGTTTCCAGCACAAAACATTCTTTTCCTTTGACTGTCTTTTCCATTTATTTTTCTAAAACCTACCAGCCTCTCTATTATCAAGTATGTCTCTTTAACACTTTCTCCAGTTAAACGGAGGAAATTTGGTTCATAGATTTACCTGATAGCCAATTGAGTACGGTACAACATTTAAAAATACATTAAAACCCACTCAGAAGGAGTGTGAAAATCTCATAGGTTGGAATATATCATAGAAATCAAATGTTCTTGTGTAACATCATTGTGTGGCAGAAATGGGGGCATCTTTCAATCACAGTTCATTGGAGCTCTTTGATGCAACAGCCCACACTTAGGTTCAGGTTGCTAGAACAGTAAGTAGGCATTATCATGACTTGCTTGGGCTTCTCTATTGAATGTCACTCTGACTTCTCAGAACCCCAGGAAGAAGTTTAAGTAGAAAGACACAGAAAAACAAGATATGCTCTTCCAAATATTCTGGACTGTGGTGTGGTTCTGTATCAGGAAAAACAACAGGCTGAGGGAAACATTTAAATATCATTTCCAACAATATCATTTCTGTCCCTGTATTTCCAGAATGAACATCTGATTACTATTAAACTTTATTCTCCTGGAAAAATAATCCTTCCAATCGTATAAGCATTCCTGAATTATAGCCAAAGAAATACATTTCAGTAGTTCCTTGCAATGTAGATTTCATTATGTATTAATGAATCAAGCAAATCAATGTTCTAATAGACCATTAGATGATTTTTTTCATGCATGCATCCATTCTTCTAAACATGCAATCAAATAAAGTCGGATCCACATCATGGCTGCAGATCAAAAGCATCACAATTCATAACTTTATCCAGATATAGTTTTAAATAACATCCAGGAAATGTACATACCAAAATGATACTGACAAATCCCCCAAATCCCACACTTTTACCACACTTATGTTACTCTATTTTATCATCTTATCTTTGTAGTAACTAAGTGATGACATTGAGGCCATATGATAAATTAACCAATGGACTTGGAAAACTATGTATAAAGAGTCAAGTAAAAAGGAAGTGTGGGTTCGTAGCCCTTAGTTAATAACTGAGGGCAGATACCAGAAATATTCTACTAGCAAAATGTTTCAAGGGAAGGGTGATAAAAGGATTGGTATCTGTAGTTCAAGTGATTAAAAAAAATTCACTCTGGATATTTGAGACCCCTTTTCCTTATGCTGAAAAATTAATGTGAAGACCACATTATGCAAATTTCAAATTATGGCATTTATTTGAAATGAGGCACGAGTCCTTCAAAAATCTCTTTTTAATATCCCACTCATTATAAAATTGAAAAAGGATTGCACTCAATAATCTGAATAAATGCCTTGTTAAACTCAGTTTTACTTTAAGTAGCAGTTCTGAATGTGGGAAAATTGGCCTGAAATCAGGACCCTGCTTCTTCTCTACTGTGCCCATATCTTACCCTCTCACTCTTGACCACAATAGCCCAACCTCCTGATCTCCTTTTCAGACCCTCCAAAGTAGTCAGCTCCTTCTGTATCAGGGTCTTCATCTTTGTCCAGATGATTCTGATGTAATTGCCGGGTGTGTGCCTTTAATAAACATATCCCCATTGATTCTAATGTTTGGCCCACTTTGAGAACCATTAATAGCATGTGAAGGGCAGAGACTTTCCCAGTTTTATTGACCTCTCTAGCAAGACCTAGGACATTATAACATTCAAGAAATACTTGTTGAATGAATAAATGAAATTGATTAAAGAAATGAAACAAAAAAGAAAGAATTCTAAGAAAAAACTGGAATGACCCAACCAATTGATAAACTTCCTATGTCTTCTTTAGTTCTCATGAATAAACATGCATTTCTTCTAATGCAGTAATGGCAACTCTTAGCTCTTTGAGCTCACAAGAGCCTCTGGAGCACAAGAACCTTTTAATAAAGTACCTCCTCTTTGTTATAAATCATTCATGGAGTAAGAGACTCTTACAGAACTAGCAGTGTTACTCACTTTGATAAATCTCATAAAGATAAAGAGTTTAACAACACACTCATAAAAAGGTCGCTTATGATAAAGTCCAAAGGCCTACAGCTACTAGTTCACACTGCTCTAGGATGTTGAAGATGAAGAAATAAAGAAACTGATGAGGTTGATTATAATGTTCAAATCATCTGATAAGTTGAGACCCAATAATACCCCTCAGAATGGAAGGTTGCTCTCTATATAGCCATGAGCTCCCTGGAACAATATTAGTGTAAAAAGACAAAGGTCTCAGATGGAAAGAGAAACTTTAAAAAGCATAATTGTATATCCTATTCCGTTTGTGCTCCCTCCAGAAAAGCAAGTTGTTGCCTCCAGGAAGGAGCCCAATAAAGGAAAAAAAGGACTAATAATCATGCTGAGAGTCAAACCATCTCTTGAGTGTTTATCACCTGCCAGGGACCTTGCTAAGAATGTCCACGTGTAATCTCACTGGATTCTCAAAATAACTCTCTGAGATAAATGCTACTATTCATCTTTGGGAGGTTAATTGGTCTGCTGAAAGCTTTATAGCAGTAAGTGGTAGAAGTGGCTCTCAACCCAAGCCTGCTGAAAACAGGACCGCACCATCTACCTCTCTGCTCTCTGTGCAGCGATGTGTGCACCTTACAGACTACAACACAAATCCCAAATGCATTGTCCCTTTCTTGTAGGAATTTTCCTTACATTCCCCTCTTCATGGACATGGGCCTGCTTGGTCATGAGGGCTAATTCTTTAGCAATAGCTTCAGTGCACACACAATCAAAAATTTTTTATAGAGTTGATAATAGGTATGTCTAGCGCAACCTGCTTTCCGATTTCACGTAGATAAACTTGCTCCTCTGAGTAACTCAAGTGTTTTGATGACATTTGTTTTGTGTTCTTTTTCCGTGAACTTAAAATGCTCTCACAAGCACCTGTGGCTCCACCGAGTGTCTGTTATTCCAGGTACTTAACGAGAGATTCTGTAGGTCTTCTTTCTCATTTTGTTTTCAGAATTGTTCTTTTAATTATTACCACTTCCCCGATAAGGAAGCTCGGCCACGGAAGGGCTGTGTAACTGGCTCAAGGTAAAAGAGTTAGTAAGTGGCAGAGCTAGAATTCAAATACACATTTGTCCTCCCCTAAACCACCTGCCTCCCAGGGAAATAACTGGTATTTCTGCCCTGGATAATAGTGTATTCAACTCTTTTCTTGGACTTGATTAGTTATTTAATAATCTTCTTTTATTCCTGTAATGGGTTCTTACAAACACTGCTCTTGACCCAAACAAGTAAAAAGTGTTATAATGGATGTTTAAGTTTCCAAAGAAGAATAAAATAAGGAGCTGGGCGGGGGGGGACTTCTGTTTTAAAAATACTGATTAAATAGGGAGATGCCAAGGTGCTTGCACGGAAGATGATACTGTTCACGACCACTTGGCTCTGCCTGGAGATGCTTTTCAGAGAAAAGCCAGTACTGGAGTAAAACATTTTTCATCTGATCACAGCCAAGCGTTTTATTTTTTCAAGCAAAACCAAGTGCAAATTGTGTTTGTTTTTGAAATTATGATCTCTACTTTACAAGTGAAATTCCACACACCAAAGTGTGAGTTTATTTTGATAAAACCACATTTCAGATTCCACATGCAACTATAAAATCAGGACATGTGGTGTGGGGTTTTCATAAAAGTCAAAATCTGGTAATTAGCACCAAAACTGTCTTTGAAATCTGAAAGTATTGGAGATAATAGAAATAAAAGCGCATGGAAATGCCAAGAATCTCTGTTTGTGCTAAATCCTACCCAAATACCACAAAACACCAAGGTGATACACATTTTGAATCTGTTATATCCTGCTTATTAAGGGGGGGTGGGGAATGGGCATATTTTTACAACATTTTTTCTGTCCTTTTTTTAAAAGATTGATTTTATTTATTTGAGAGAGTGAGAACAGCGTGTGCACAAGCGCAGGGCATGGGGTAGAAGAAGAGAGAGAGGGAGAGAGAATCTCAAGCAGACTCCCCACTGAGTTCGAAGTCCAATGCGGGGCTTGATCTCGTGACCCTGAGATCGTAACCTGAGCAGAAGTCAAGAGTCAGCTCCTCAACTGACTGAGCCGCCCAGGCACCCCAACGTTTTTTATTTCTAGAAAGATTTTTCCTGGTTTTAAATTGTTTAAATTTCAAGTGGAGCTTTACCAACTGGGTAACTGCACTACAGACCTGAACATATATAATGACTTTTAGCCCGGAAAAGAAACATTGCATAAAATCTTTAAAATTAGTTCCTTCCATCGCCTTCAAATGGGTATCTTCGTATGAATACAGAGAAATGATCCAAAGGGTAGTTGAGGACAGATTATATGAGGAAAAAAACAGAAATGCGAAAGTTCATAACCCCCCGACTGACATTCATTTTTGTCCCAACCGGTAGGGTGCATGTGTGCGGGTGTGTGCATACATTTTAATTCTGCCAGCTTTAACAGTAGTTAAAGAAATAAAAATAAAATCTACCTTGGCAAGGTTCCAGCCCAAATTGGTGACTGGATGCCTGACTCTGTTGATTTCAATAGCTGCATCACCTCCTGTTCTCCCGCGCACCTCCGGCCTATGTTATTATATAGTAGAGAAGTAGTAGGATTTCATGTTTCAAGAATTGGCAGCAGATTGCACCAGCAGTCCTTAAACAGCAGCATACTGTATTTATTTGTATACTGCATTTAATCCAATGTATGTAATTCTATCTCCAAATTCAACATTTGTTGGCCATTAAATAGGGAATGATTCTGTTTAAGTCAAAACAGCAGTCAAAACAGGAACAATGCTGTATTATAGCTTGGATGTGAACTAAAGAGTTGATACCAATTTTTTGGAAAACAACCAACGTCTTTTATTTTGAATAATACGCTCTGTTTTTATAGAAAGTAAATCAAACCTTTAGTTATGTAGGAAAACCATTTTACATATTCAAGGGGAGTAAACTTGTAATGAAATAACCCCAGAATAATTTCTTAGAGGATAGTGTCACCTGTAAGATTAAGATTAACAATATAGTGGCATTCGAATATATGTATGAGGATCCTCTAACTAATCACATAGCTTTTAAGACAGTTAACATTATTAAAACAATTAAATTTTTGTATGTGTGTGTGTATGTATGTATTTACGATGTACAAACAGGGAACGGACAGAATTTTACTGAAGAAAGAAAAAAGGTTTTCAATACTGTTAAATACCCAAAGGTTTTAAATTGTTAAAAAGTTACTTAGATTTGAAGATATAGAAATACTAAGTTGATCTGCACTGAGCCTTTGTATAGCAAGACACAAATGTATTTCATTAATTAAAGGATCCCGGATTATTTATGTTGAAAGTTCCAAATTATTTGTTCCACCCAAATTGCATCACTTTAACTTCATGATACTGAGTTTGGACAAAATGACAGAGCCAGGCACTGGGCATGTGAAATCATACTACCATCTGGGACTAGGAGAACAAAGTGTGGAGAGCCAAGGATCACCAGCCAAATGATGGTCCCACTGCCCAAAATCTCCTGTGATGTCTCCAAGTGGCCTCATATGGTTAATGTGTTCTTCTCTGGCTGAGTGTGCATAGCACTGAGTGAGCAAATAGTCTGTGGTAGAAAAAAAGAAAATAAAAGCTGTTTTTAAAAATTCTTCTGCAGAGGAGAAGGACATTATCACTGACTATCTTGGAAAACTTGGGCAAATCACTTTACCCTCTGGGTCTGTTTCCTTCTCTAGAAAAATACAGAAGTGGGGTCAGATCATCTCCTTGGGTTCTAGGAGCATTTCTCCATCACTTATTAGACAAGGCACTAAGGGTACAAAGATAAATAAGACCTAGTCTGGTCCTGGAGGAATTTATAGTCTAAAAGGGAAGTGATACATAAATACATAAGTACATAAGTCATTGTTAGATAATATAAGGCTAAGGGAAACATATTCACAAAGCTTTATAGGAATAAGGTTTCTTTTATGAATCTTTGCTAATCATTTTTCTTGAGTACTTTTTCCTCAATAAGAAGAGAACTGTGTGCTTACCACAGGCAGGAGGAGAGAATGTTAAAAAGGGTTGGGGGAAGGACACGGGACAAGAGCCATGGTTTTTGCTTCCAAAAAGAGACAAGGGAAAAAATGGGAGAGAGAAGCCAGGAAATCTCACATTCAAATGACTTAATTATCTCTCAGCTGGCTTGTACAATACTGAAGTGATCTATCTGTCCAACTTGGCCTCTGAGCAGCCCAAGAAACGCTCTGTCCCCTCTTCTAATAAATACAGCTTATGCACTCAACAAACGATCAGATGATTTTGGCAATCATGAAAGTGGTCAAAAAAACCCAAAAAGGTGTGCTTAACTCTGTTCCAGCCAAAATGCAATGGATGTTATTGATGATTTTGTATGTTTAGTAAATGTTTCCCTTGCCAATCATTTCATTTTTAAAATTAACAAACCCTTGAGGTTGAAATGCTAGTGAAATGCAGCTTTTAATATTCTGTAATTTAAAATTGCTGCATCTG
Organism: Mustela putorius furo; assembly: GCF_011764305.1. NCBI lineage: Eukaryota > Metazoa > Chordata > Mammalia > Carnivora > Mustelidae > Mustela > Mustela putorius. The sequence continues at coordinate 1,822,128 of NW_025421299.1, forward strand.
ACTCCTTTTTTTTTTTTTTTTTTTTACAAAACTTCAAATAACTGTGAAGGACTACTTGCCTAGCTGTCCATGCATATACGTTTTCACTCCTTTGCGTTACTCCAAACAGTGATGTACTCAGTGATCATTTATGCTGCCAAGATTTTGAAGGTAAAAATAATACTTTGAATAAGAAGATTGGAGGTGTTTCTGAAAATGGATTGGAATATAGCCTTTGTGATTTTCAATACTCTTTTCTTGCTGTATGTTGGGTTCAGCTCTTCCAAATGGGAAAATACATATTTGTGAGTTGAAGGGAGAAAAGTCTTTGCCAAGCAGATGTTGGTAAATTGCCCGCTGAAACGAAGTTGTGATGTTGGTGACAACAAGATTGGTTTCTAGAGGATATTTAGAAAGCAGAGAGTCTGGCTTTGCTATCATTTCCCTCAGGAAGGGCCTGGATGATGGGCTACAGCACATTACCAGCTAGTATCTTGCTTCCAAACATCTGGATTCTGAGTCTCATCCATTTATAAATGATTTACTCATTGTAGCTTGTTGTTTGTTGAGAGCTTGGCCAAGTGAGAAAACATTCAGCCACCTCTTCTCCAGACATCTATTTCTTAGTTTGCTCTACCACAATCCTTTAAACAAAAAATTCAGGGATCTTACCTTTAAATTCTATTTCTTAGGGCACCCTGGGTGGCTTAGTAGGCTAAGCACCGCCTTCAGATCAGGTCATGATCCCAGGGTCCTAAGATCAAGCCCGCATCGGCCTCGCAGCTCAACAGAGAGCGTGCTTCTCCCTGGCCTCTGTCTGCTGCTCTGTCTACTTGTGCTCTCTCTGTATCTCTATGTCAAATAAATAAATAGAAATTATTGAAAGAAAGAAAGGAAGAAAGGAAGAAAGAAAGAAAGTTCTATTTTTCCTTACAAGCAAACCTACCATTTAAATTTCTTTCAAAGTTTGTTCCTGTTGTTGTTGTTTCAAGTGTACCTTTCTCAAATCAAGGGTGAAAAGGAAATTGGAGCAAGAAATGTTTTTGCCTCAGTTCCTCTCAGACAGTTAAGAGCAAAACACATTTAGGGCTTGATTTATACAAAAACTTGATTTGTATTTCACACCATTTCACTGGTATAGAACAGTGGCTCAAGCCAGGCTTTTCCATCAGAATTATTTGGAAAATCCTTCAGAATAAAAGTGCTCAAGCCCTAGTCCAAACCTCTGGAGCAGGTGAGACACGGGAATGGTTTTATATTTAATATTTACTATTAGGCATTGAACACGTGGTGTAAGTTAACCTGCGGCCAAATTCTGTGTGTATGACAAGGGAAGGAGATGCAGATTGTGCACCTGAAGAATACAAAAGAATTTACGGGTAAATTATTAAAACAATTGTCTGAATTTAGCAAAATTACTAGACACAGTTTAGTATAAAAAACCAATAGTATTTCTACATACTAGCCAAGAGGGTTAGAATATGAGATTTTTGAAAATTATAAATTAAAGAGCACCAAAAATGTCAAATACCAAATACCAAGGAATAAATCTACCAAGGATTTGAAAAAAAAAACACTTAAAGTATTATTTCTTTTTGCCTATTTTTATTTTTACAATTTATTTATTTATTTTAGAGACACAGAGAGAGAGAGAGAGATGGAGGGAAGGAGGGACAGAAGGAGAGGGAGAGAAGAATCTCAGGCAGACCCCCTGTTAAGTGGGGGTCCTACATGGGAATCGATCTGATGACTCTGAGATCATGACCTGAGCCAAAATCAACAGGTGGACACTTAACCGACTGAGCTCCCCAGGTGCCCCTCTTTTTGCCTATTTTAAAAACTTGTTCAATTTATTTAAACAAATGCAAAAACATCTTACTTATTTCTCTGACCCCCCACACCACATGCTTTTGGCAAAACTATCTGTTCTCTGCATCCATGAGTTTGGAGATTATACATACACACACACACACACACACACACACACACACACATAAATACACATTATATATTCATTCCACATATAACAGAGATCATACTGTATTTGTCTTGCTCTGTCTGACTTCTTTCACTTAGTGTAAGGCCTCCAAGGTCTACCCATGGTGTCACAAATGGCAAGATTTCACACACACACATACATATACATATCTCAATTTTATATATAAAATGTCATAAATAGCAAGATTCATTATGTTTTATGGCTGAATTATATCTATATATATATATATCTATATCTATGTACATATCTCAATTTCAGCAGTGGACACTTAGGTTGTTTCCATATCTTGGCTACTGTAAAATAATGCTGCAATCAATATGAGGGTGCATGTATCATTTTGAGTTAGTTTTTTCATTTTCTTCAAATAAATACCTAGAAGAGGAATTGCTGGATCATATGGTAGTTCTTTTTTTAATTCTTTGAGGAACCTCCATTTCCACAGTGGTTGCACCAATTTACATTCACAACAGTGCTCAAGGGCTCCCTTTCTCCACAGCCTTGCCAACAATTTTATTTCTTGATTCTTTGAATAGCCATGCTAATAGGTGTGAAGTGATATCTCACAGTGGTTTTAATTTACATTTCCTGATGATTAGTGATTTGAAACATGTTTTCATGTGAGCATTGGCAATCTGTATGCCTTCTTTGGAAAATGTCTATGCAGATCTTCTGCCCATTTTTTAGTTGAATTTGTTATTTTTTCCTATTGAGTTGTACACAATCTTTGTTTATTTTGTATATTGGCCCCTTATCAGATATATGATTGCAAATATTTCCTCTCATTTAGTAGTTTGCTTTTTCATTTTGTAGATGATTTTCTTTGTTGTGTAGAAGTTTTTTGTTTGGTATAGTCCCATTTGCTTATTTTTACCTTTGTTGGTTTTGCTTTTGATGTTGGATTCAAAGAATTATCACCAAGACCCATGTCAAGAAGATTACCTATGTTTTTTTTCTAGGAGTATTTTGGTTTCAAGTCTTATATTCAAGTCTTTAATCCATTTTGAGTTAATTTTTGTGGATGGTATAACACGGTGGTCCATTTTCATTCTTTTACATGTGGGCTGTCCAATTTTCTCAAAATCGTTTATTGAAATAACTGTTATTTTTCCATTGTATACTCTTGTCTCCTTTGGTGTAGGTTAATTGATCATATATGTGTGGGTTTATTTCTTGGGTCTCTATTCTGTTTCATTGATCTGTTTATTTTTATGCCAATACCATATTATTTTAATTACTACAGCTCTGTAATATAGTTTGAAATTAAGGACCATGATTCTCCACCTTTGTTCTTCTTTCTCAAGATTGCTTTGACTACTCAGGGTCTCTTACAGTTCCATATAAATTTTAGGATTGTTTGTTCTATGTCTGTGAAAAATGGCATTGGAATTTTGATAGGGATTACATTGAATCTGTATATTTCTTTGGGTAGTATGGACATTTTTATACTATTAATTCTTCTAATCCATGAGCATGGATTTTCTAGTTCCTTTAGAGGTAAATTTAGGCTTTTTATTTGAAACTTTTCTTGTTTCTTGAGTTAGACTCAAGTACCTCCAAGAACTGCTTTTCCTGAACCCCATAAATTTTGGTGCATTACATTTCTGTTTTCATTTGTCTCCAGGTATTTTTTATTTATCTTTTGCTTTCTTCTTTGATCCATTGATTGTTCAGTAGTATATTGTTTAATCTCAATATATTTATGCATTTTTCAGTTTTTTGTGCAATTAGTTTCTAGTTTCATACCATTTTGGTCAGAAAGATGCTTGATATGAATTCAATCCTCTTAAGTATTTAAGACCTGTTCGGAAGCTTACCATATAAATCTACCCTGGAAAATTTTCTATGTGCCCTTGAGAAGACTGTGTATTCTGTTGCTTGTGAATAAAATGTTCTGTAAATATCTGTTAAGTCTATCTGGCTTAACATGTCATTGAAGACCAATGTTTCCTTATTGATTTTTTTGCCAGGATGATCCATCCATTGATGTATGTGTGGTATTAAAGTTCCCTATGATTATTGTATTTCTGTCTATTTTTCTCTTTAGTTCTGTTAATATTTGTTTTATATATTTAGGTCTCCCTATGTTAGGTGCATAAATATTTACATATGCTATATCTTCTTAGGTTAGGTTGACCCCTTTATCATTATGTGACACTCTTTCTTTTATTGTAGTCTTTGCTTTAAAGCATATTTTCTGATGTAAATACAGTTACTTCAGCTTTTTTGTTGTTGTTGCTATTTCTATTTGCACGAAATTTCTGTCCCTTCACTTTCTGTATGTTTATGTCCTTCCATCTAAAATGAGTTTTTTGTAGGCAGCATGTAGATGGGTCTTGCTTTTTTTAACCATGTAGTCATTCTATGTCTTTCAATTGGAGAGTTTAGTCCATTCACATTTAAAATAATTATTAATAGGTATTTTGTTATTTATTTTCTGGCCGTTTTTATAACTCTTCTCTGTTCCTTTCTTTTCTTCTCTTTCTCTCTTCCTTTGTAGTTTGGTAATTTTTTTCAATGGTACACTATATTCCTTTATCTTTTGTGTATTTACTATAGATATCTGCCTTGTGGTTATCACAAGGCTTAAATATAGTAACAGATATATCATAGTCAATTTTAAATGGATAACAACTTAAATTTGAGCCCATTGTAAAGCTCAACGTTACTATTCTCTCCCCACCATGTTTTATTTTTTGGATATTACATTTTATATCTTTTTACCTTGTGTAGCCCTTAACTAATTGTTGTAATCATAGTTATTTTTACTACTTTTGTCTTTTAATCTTCATCCTAACTTTATAAATAATTAACCCAATCCTTTTACCATATATGCACCTTCACAGTGAGATTTATTCTTTCATATGTGTTCTTGTAATTAATGACTGCCCCTTCTTTTCAGCTACAAAAAAAAAAAAAAAAAAGTCTCTTTAACATTCCTGTTAAGGCCAGCTTAGTGGTGATGACCTCCTTTAGCTTCTGCTTGTTGGGAAAACTCTTTGTCTCCCCTTCTGAATGATAACTTTGCTGATTAGAATGCTCTTGGTATTTTTTTTCCCCAGCACTTTGTATATATTGTGCCACTCTTCCGGCCTGCAAAGTTTCTGCTGAAAAATGTGCTGATAGTCTTATAGGGGTTCCTTTATACAAGATGTTTTTTTTCTTGCTGCTTTTAATATTATTTCCTTGTCTTTAACTTTTGAAATTTTCACTATAATGTGCCTTGGCTTGGGTTTTTGGGTTCCTCTTATTTGGAACTCTCTGGGCTTCCTGAATCTGGATGTCTGTGTCCTTCCCCACGTTAAGGAAGAGTTTAGCAAATATTTTCTTCAAATAAGATTTCTGCTCCTTTCTCTCATATATCACAAAGATAGTACCTGCCTTCCAAGTTTCTGGAAAAGATTACAGTTGGCGCCAAGATGTACATTAATTAGGAGTCTGACCCTCAGGCTGCATTCACAATAATTAGCTAACAGGCCTCCTTCACTGAAAAACTGGGCTCTGGGTCTATTTCCTCTTATTGTACTCGGGGAGAGGGGGGTGGTGGTAGCTGTTTAAAACTCTTTCTCCAATAGTTACAGTCCTAGGGGACCCGCAAGCATAAAACTTACTGACCCAGAGCTAGGCAATGTAGAGGTGTCCCCTGGCAGCAATTGCAAAATTTGGGGTGCCAGACAAGGGTATGAGCTCCTTTCTTGGTTATTACAGTCCCTTGAGACTGATTATTACAGTCCCTTGAGACCAGTAATGCAAATTCTCCTGGTCTCTAGAACCAGGTGATCAAGAAACATCCCCTAGGTGGTAGCCACAAAAATTAGGGCACCAAAGAGGAGTAAAAGATCCCTTCTGGAGGATATTGGTGCTCTGGAGTATAGGAGAGAAAGAACTCAAAATTTGCACCTGTAGTGTCTGTTCCCCAGAAGAGTGTTGCAGCAGTCTCCTATATGCGTATATTACATTAGGGGTCTTGTCCCTCAGGACCACACTTAATATAAGCAGGTAAGTCCTCTTCACTCTAAGTTTAGGCCTGATCACTGCCCCTGAGCTGGGCCCTGAGTCAGGTTCATCCAAACATATTTTAAAACTGGTTTCTCAGATCATAACAGACTTGTGGGTCTTGGATCATGAGCCCCATTGGTTTTCAAAGTTAGATGTTTGGGCGACTCATCTCTATGTGTTAAAACGTGGGTTACCACAAGAAGTGTGGGATTCAAACACATTTCTCCTCAGGAAGAAGCTCCAGGTTTCGAGTTCCAGCCTGACTGTGGGACACTGTGCCCAGGGTAGACTTTATGGTGATATTATGTCCTCTTTTACCACTCTGATGTGTTATTTTTTTGTCATTTGCTCCATTTGTAGTTGTTTCAGGTTTTTTAAGCAGAAAAATTTTCCATATGTACCTAGAGATTCATTGTGTCCTTGGGACGAGGTGAGTTCAGGATATTTCTATGTCACCATCTTGAACTAGAATAGTCTATAAAGCATTATTGAGATTAATTAAAGAGATTCAAGTGATGGAGAAGAGAGCATCATATTCAGAGCCTGAACTCAATATTGGGAAAATGTCAAATCTCTGCAATCTGATAAATAAATATATAATCCCAAAGAATCCCAATAGGTTTGTTTCTTTTTGAAATTTGACAAGTTGTTTCTAAAATATACAAGAAAATGCAAAGGTCCAAGAATAACTAAGGTATTTTAGAAAAAGAATAAAAAGATGGGAAGACTTTCTTTTAAAAATATCAACTTATTATAACGGTATAATATTTAAGATATGTGTATGTGTGTGTGCATCCTTTATCAACCAATGGAACAGAACTGATATCCAAATAACAGACATTTGATTTATGATGAAATGCCACTGCAGAGTCACAGAGGAAAGAGAGTTGCTCTTGAGTTGTTTTTTTCCCCAAGAAATGATACTAGATAATTTTGTATTCATATGGAGATGATGAAATTGAACATACTTAAAGCTCAACTCCAAGAGGACTAGATCTAAATATGAAAAAACAAAACAATAAAGTTTTACAAAACAGCATAAAAGAGTATTTTCATGATTTCAAGGTCAGGAACTTTTTAAAAAATTATAACTATAAAAATTGATAAGCTCGATTACATTGAAGTTAAAAATGTCTGTTCATCTAAAGCATCATTGAAAGAATGGAAAGGCCTGCTGAAGAGTGGAGAAAGGTATATGCAACGTAAAGTTTTCACAAGCAACTTGTCCAACAAAGTAAGATTTTCTTTAAATCATTTTTAAGAAAAAGGCATTTCTGTTTGAAGACAAACAGGCCACTGGAAATCCATAAGGTTGATCAAAATATGTGAATGTGCTAAACTTCACTGATAACCATTGAAATGCAAACAAAGTGCTATGACATACCATGATATATCCACCAGAAAAGCTCACCCTGAGAAAGAAAACAAAAAACTAATCATAAAAAGTGTTGGAAAGGAGCACCTGCATGGCTCAGTGGGTTAAGCCTCTGCCTTCGGCTCAGGTCATGATCCCAGAGTCCTGGGATTGAGACCCACATAGGGCTCTCTGCTCAACAGGGAGCCTGCTTCCCCCTCTCACTCTGCCTGCCTCTCTGACTACTTGTGATCTCTCTGTGTGTCAAATAAATAAATAAAATCTTAAAAAAAAAAAGTGTTGGAGAAAACCTGCAGTTACAGGAGTTTTTATACCTTACAGGTGGAAGTATAAATTGCTGCAACTACAACTTCTTTGGAAAAGAGTCTCACATTATCTGCTAAAGTTGAATATATGCAAAACTTATGAACCAGTGGTTCTACCCTAAGTACTTATACAAAGGAACATGTGCACATGAACCAAGAGGAATTTACAGAAATGTTCCTTTTGGCCTTATTCATAATAGTTACATGTCCATCAAGCAATATAATGGTGATCTACTGGTGCAATGGAATACTGCCCAGCACAGAAAATTAACTACAGCAACACGGAACAGCATGGGTGAATCTCATAAAAATGATAGTGAGCAGGAGAAGCCAAACATATAAGATCACATTATTCTATTTCTGTAGGGTTTAAAAACAAGCAAAACTAAAGTATAGTGTTTAAAGATGCATGTTTTGGCATTTAAAAATGTAACAAAAAGTAAAGGAGCAATTATCATAAATGTCAGGATAGGGGATGCATCCAGGAGTGGAAGGTGTATGATGTGACTAGAAGAGCTCTCAAGGACCTTCTGGAATGTTTTCAGTGCCATACCTGACCTGGCTAGTGGCTACATGGCTGTTCACTTTATAATACCTTAGCAAATTTTACATGCTGTGTTTTGTACATTTCCGTGTACCTGTCATATTTCACAATTTTTAAGTATAAGATCTCCTGCAAAGATTGGTGCTCTTGGCCACTAACCACACCATCATTTATTAAATCCTGTAAACAAAAGAGAATATATTATAGTTAATAAACACTTGTGGGTTTTTTTTAATTGATTTATTTATTTTAGAGAGAGAGAGAGAGAGAACGTGTGGATGGGGGAGCCAGAGAGGAAGAAAGAGAGAGAGAAAGACTTAAGCAGACTCCCCACTGAGTGCAGAGTTGGACACAGAGACCCCGGACTCCATCTCAGGACCCTGAGATCATGACCTGAGCCAAAACCAAGAGTCAGCAACTTAACCAACTGTACCACCCAAGCACCCCAGTTAATAAACACTTGTAAAGAGGTTGATCACCAGTAGTAGTCAGAGAAATGCAAATAAAATTATGCTAATAAAATATCAGACTTCCTTGGTGTTCTTCCTCTTAATCCAGTCGTCTTTTTTTTTTCTCAACCTCCTCCACCCTCCTTAAATTTTTTTGAGCCTCAGATTTTACCTTTGTACCATATGAACTCATTATTTTCCACCTCCAATCTTCTCCCTCTTCCTGTACACCCTCTGTCATTGGACTTGCTCATTAATAAACTTATGGAGTCTTATATTTTAAGTATATCCTCAGAGTGTTTGCTAGACTATTAAGAAATAAAGACGCACAATACACACTTCCCTTCACCTAAGAATGTACTGTAGGTACCTAACAAAAACTAAGTGAATTCACTCATTATTATATCCTCAAAGAATTTACAGTCTAATGGGTCTATTAGCTCATAGTTCAGAGCACAGCTCCAAAACTTGGGCAAGAATCCCCAAGATATAATTAAACAAATCTCATGTAGGTAGAATGAAATGGACTAAGTCACTTTAGGCCAAACATTACTCCTGTGATCTGAACTTTGGATCGATCTAGGTTGTTGATTCTGTCAATGGAACCAAAAAATCCCGAGGCCCTCCCTCCCTCCCTGCTTGACTACCCAAGATATAGGAAGTGAATTTCCACTTTTATATGATCTTAATATTCTACTCAGCCAACAGATATTTATTAACAGGCTCTGGAACCAGCCTGCCTGAGTGCAAATTCCAACACCACCACTCACCAGCAAGTGATCTTGGTAAGTCACCCCACTCTGTGCCTCACGGCTGGATTCCAATCTCTCATGGAGATCATGAGTAGCAGCCGTGGAGACAACATAAGGACTGAACAGGCTCCTGTGCGCCGAAGTTCCTACAGCCACACCCAACACGGAATCATTGATGGAGAGATGTGAACATCTCTCATCAGCAAATACATACTAAGCACCCTCTACTTGGTAGGAACTAGGAAAACACAAATGAATGAAACGAACATGATTGCTATCATCATGAAGTTGCCAGTATAAAAGAACAAGGCAAAGAAATAAGCAAGCAAAATATATTCCTAAATAAATTATTAGTTTTTATTTTTGTTTTTGTTTTTGTTTTAGTTTTAGTTGGGGAGCTAATTCATTTCTCTAGACATCATATGACCGCCTTCCTCCTCCACCTCCTATGGGAGTATCTGAGCTGGCAACCAGAGGGGACCTCCCCCAGTGGTATTCTGGCCCCCAGTCTGAAGCTCAGAGTTAGAAATGACTCTGAAAAGAAGGCAAATATTTTCCAAGTTCTATTTGGAAGCTAAGCTAATGCTACCCTGTCCTACCTTTTCTATCCCATGTATTTTTTCCTCTATTTTTGTAAACAACAAATACATGGAAGACAGGAGAGAAGGATGGAAAGCTGTTTCTGAGAGAGACAGGGAGAATGGCAGAAGGAAAGAGAGAGAAGCTGTCCAGAGTTGAGCCAGAATATCCACGGCATAGATTTGTTTTAAATTCTGAATAAATCTGAATTTTAATTACCTTAACATATAGACCTCATTTTTCTTTTAAAGGAAATCACGTCAAACTACAATGTCTCTTCGGATGCACTGGTGAAATAAAAATGTTACTGTTTTTAAGACAATAAATATTTCAGCAGAAAAAAAGAAGAAAGGGAAGAAGGAGGTGAAGGAGAAAGAAAGGGAGTGGGAGGGGGAGGAGGAGGAAGAGAGGAAGAAGGAGAAGAGGAGGTAGAAGAAGAAGAGAAGGAGGAAGGAGAAAAGGAAGCAGCAGCTGCAGCAATAGAAATGTGAAAACCAGCAGTGGGCTTTGATTATCTTGGGTCTCCAGGATTCTTTCTTCACCGAGAGTATTACAAAAAGAAAAGGAGCATTCTCTTACACTAGTCATTTATTATTTATTTTTGTGCTTTAATTATTTGTGGAAATTCCTGACAGCTTCTTATTCCGCTGGTTCTACTGACAGTCAAGTCTGCACATGAAGGAGGAGGACGAAACACCGGCTCGAGAGGAGAAAACTTAGCCAGCTGCCAAGTGGTTATGAAGTGCGTCGCTGCAAATTTAGAAATCATTTGATTTAAGAAGGATGATAGAAAAGAAAAAAGAAACAATGATGCTAATGACACAATTTGACCTCTTTTCTAAATGTTGTGAAAGTATTTTCTCTAACACTGCAACTTGGGTCTGTTCCTTCACTCTGCTCCAAGGGCCAAGCCCCAGCTGGCCAACTGTGACGGCAGGGGACACCTGGGTCTCCCTGGAGAGAGACAGCACGTGGTTCTAGAGCAAGGGCATGGCCGTGGGATAATAATAATGAGGAAAATGAATCTCCTAGCATGAGGAATTTTTGGAGTCCATTCATTCATTCTCATATTCCTTCATTCATTCACAAATATATAGAGTGTCAAGCACTCAATTAAGGATTAGATTAGGAGACTGAGTAATTTGTTTTGCAAGAGTGAACATTTGAACCAGAAGAATGGCTCTACAACCTTCCTCATTCCTATAAATGTGTTTGTCTAGATCAGAAAGAGTTTGTGTGTGTATGTTTGTTTGCTTCAATCCTGCCTTTAGTTTGGGCTTATTAAAGTGGTTTCCATCTTTGCTGTTTGTCTCTGTGTTTTTGTTTGTTTCTTTGCTTCTCAGGTACGGTTGATGATGTTCACCTATCCGTATATGAAGACTCATCCTTTCATCTTAAAGATCAATAGAACTCCGGGCGCCTGGGTGGCTCAGTGGGTTAGGCTGCTGCCTTCGGCTCAGGTCATGATCTCAGGGTCCTGGGATCGAGTCCCGCATCGGGCTCTCTGCTCAGCAGGGAGCCTGCTTCCCTCTCTCTCTCTCTCTGCCTGCCTCTCCGACTACTTGTGATTTCTCTCTGTCAAATAAATAAATAAAATCTAAAAAAAAAAAAAAAAGATCAATAGAACTCATTTGAGTCTTTGGTTGTTCAAGGTAAGACCTATTTTGAAGAACTCATCAAGGATTTTATGCTTCTGTTGTTATTTCTAGCAACCAAATGATATCTACCATTGCTGGAGGCCTATTCTGTTCCTGACTGTCCTAGCCAGTAGGTACTTTAAAGCCAGGATCATCACTCCTTGTAACAGAATAAAAAAGGGATTATTGTTATTCCCATTTGACAGATTTAAAAATTGAGGCTCAGTGAGATTAACAATCTCTCCCTCACAGGTTAACCACGGTGCAGGGTCTTAACATGTAGGACTCAACACATTCTTCAGAGTTTTCCCTATTTTGCTCTTCCCTTTCATAAAAACTTGACCTTAAGCACAATCGCAATTACAATTCCTCTAAATTTATACCAAAATGGGAAACCACTCTTGGTTTTGCCTTCTTTCATAGCAGCTCCCTAGAGGGTTTATTCCAGCAGCTTCTGACAATGCAATGAGCACAGGAGACAGGCATTATCTGCTCCCTGTGCGCATGCCCCAAGAACCTGAGTTTCCTCATTGCCTTGCATATCACACTCTCTTCTTTGAAGGGAATCCCATTTTCCCACCTGCATCCATCATTCATCTGTCATTCCATTCAACTGGTGAGGTTTTTAACTAGATGATTTTTTTTTCTTTCTTTCTTGGCTAACCTTGTCTCTCAAGGTCTTTGCTCTGACTACAGTTTTAAAGCTCAGCTCATTTTCTTGCCCCCAGCTCACCCCCTTGGGAGTAGCAATTAACACAGGCACCTGTTTTGTTGGGTTTTGCTTTTTACATATTAAAGGGCAAAGGCAACCTGCTTGGGTTGGTCTGAGTTTCCTTTTGATCTTACACGGAAGCCACACAACAATATCCATCTGCACAACCGGAGCAGAGTAATTTAGGGATGGTGCATGGAGGAAGCGTGGAGGTGCTATTGCTTGGGTTTGAAGAGGGACTCATACAGTAAGAGCATGACCCCTCCTCAGACACCTCTAGGAGCAGCAGATGTACTGTGCTGGGATCTCACCTCCCTCTTCTGATGCAGAGGATGAAAGTGCCTCTGAAGAGGAACAAAGACCTGTGCTATCACAAAGCCTCGCATTTTCCCATTGTATTTGAGCTGAGTATATTGCTCTTTCGGTTTTGCTAAGATTACACAAAAATGTAATTACCACGACACTATTCACCTGGGAACTTAAGAAATGAATGCCAGTGCAGCTGCATTGGGGGAGGAAAGCTTCCAAACAAGACAGACACTTCCCCCCCTTAAACCAGAAATTCCACCTCTGTCAGCTGAGACCAAGCCAGGCAGAGCAGGGAAGGGTTGTGCAGTTTGCTCTGTTCTAGAACCCCACAGATGCTCCATACAGATGCACGTGTGGGTACATTTTATAGTGTGGGTTTTTGTGAACTCGGTGTTTTCCTTTCTACTTACACCCTATTTAGTCTGCCAGAAACCTTGTGAATACCCATGTATTTTTTGCACATACAATTTGGTTTAGGGCTAGGTTTCTTTTAAAATAGAAGTTGAATCAATGTGAGTTTGGTCCCAAATGAGAACTTAATATTTTGATTAATATGTCCTGCTTCCTATTGTGGCTCCATGCCTCAAACATTTCTTAAATGCTTCAGGCATACAAGAGATATTGTGGGGGGGGGGTTGTTTGTTATTATTATTATTATTATTATTATTATTATTTTAGTGAAGAAATACAATTAGAGTATGTATAACTCTAGTTATTTAACACCTGACTTTACCTCAATACCCATATCTAAACACTGGAAAGTTACGTGTGTTAGAAAAAAATCAAGACCTTTATGTGGCTTGTTCTAAAAAAAAAAAAACAAAACAAAAACAAAGCTTATACTTGAGATTGGCAAGAGCAACAATGGGGATAGAGAATGAGGGGGAAAGAAAATAAAATGGGAATATTTTAACAAATATTAGAGATGATGTCTAGCAAGCCGAGATTATAGAACCAGGCACGTAAGTTCTAGTTTAGGAGAGAAGAGAGAAGGGGTATTGCCATCACCTCCATCATTCATTGTGTATCCAAATTGCAAGACACTTGAAGATATGATATGTCACTGCATTTGAGGCTAATAACATACTCCATAGCTATGTAGGGGAGGTGATGATAATATTCTAGGGAATGTGGTTTGGGGTCAACAAAGCCTCTATTGAGAGCCAGCTATGTACCAGGCACCACACTAGGTGCTGGAGATGCAGTGTTCAGAGGAAAAATCCCCAGGTCTGGGCTGTGAAGGCAGTTTGAAAAATACATGCCTCCAGTCTCACTCAAACCATAGCAAGGAGGCTTTTCTATAAACAGACGTAAGTCACAAAAATGCAGGGATCTAGAGAGAAGAGATGAGCAGTACAATGTGGGAAGCCAGGAAGAATGTAGACCAGCAGTCTATGATCTAAGAGACAGACAGCCAAGTCCTTACCTGAGAGTGGGCAACTGACATTGATCGTTCAAATGGGGCATGAACACACAAATCCATAGGCTTATGAGAAAGAGAAGACATCTCTTTTTCTATGGAACAAAGAAGTCCTGGCCCTGGAGGGTAGCTTGCAGCTTCCAGAGTCACCACTGGAGCTGCCCGAGGGCTCACTGTTCTTTAGTGAGCTGAACCAGTCCCATTGGACCAACCCCTTGCCTAGGGCCTGGAAATGGAAAGGAAAAGGAGCCAGAGAGAGACCAAAAAAAATCTATCCCTCCTTTTGAAGATTGCCAAAAGTTTTAGAGAAATTGTTAGATTCTTCTTACAAGATGGCCACCCCCAAAATACTGGAATTTTACTCTCTGAGGGAGTAGAGTATCTCTATCAGAGTGCAGCAGATAGTGGCCATACTGAAAAAAGAGAAATTAAGTGCCCATATAAATGTTGGACACTTAATGAAGCCCTCTTCCTCTGCTTGGCTGCTAGATCATTTGCATCTAGCCTTTCACTCTCTAAGCAGGAAAGAGGTTACTTCTTTGGAAGTTCTAACCACCTCCCCTCCGACCCCACAGAACGAAAGTTATTGAAGCTGTGAATTCTTTAAGCGGTATCTTACTCGCATTATCTGGCAATAAAGCTCAAAGCCAGAAAGCTCTCCTCATGTCCTCAGGGCTTCCAGACAGCTCATTAATGCTCCATTCTTAATCATGAGCAGACAATCAAGAATAACCAGATAGTTGAAAGAAACATAAAACTAAAACAAACAAAAAGAAAAGTAAACAAACAAAAAAGCTACTTGGAGAAAACAGAGACTATGCAGGGAGAAAAATGCCAAGAATAACAATAATGACTATTATTAATACCCTTTGAGAGACAAGAGAATATATCTTGAAACAAGAAGTGGATGTTATAAGAAAGGACTTGGGGGGGACTATTAGAATTTAACATCACAGCAAAAACAAAGCAAAACAAGAAACTTAATAGGGGGCTGAAAGAAAATGTTGGATAATTGTCACAAAAGTAAATTGAAAACTTCAAAGAGATTGAAAACAGTAGACAAAAGCTATGAATATTATTTTAAGAGTCTTCAAATAATTGGTTTTCAGAATGAAGTACAATGAAAACTGGGGAGAAATAGCATCAAAGAGAAAATTCAGGAAAATTTTTCCACAACTGTAAACCATATACCTTCGGAGTGAGAAGGCCCATGAAGGGCTCAAAAAAATAAAATGAAAATAGATCCATACCAAGCCAAATTACTGTAAAATTGCAGAACATTGGGAAACGAAGAGATAGTTCTCCAAACTTATCAAAAGAAAAATCAGGACACATATAAAGGACTGGTAATCTGGTTGGCATACTGGAAGTAGAAAACAGTAGAGCAATACATTCAAAAGTCTGAAGTAAAGTGATTTCTAACCTAAAATTCTATGCCTAGCCAACCATTCAGTCAAGTCTCAGGGTAGAATAAAGACATTTTTAGACATGCAATACAGGAAAAAAAATGTACCCCCCTTGCAAAGAGTGAAAACTGTCAACGAATCTGGGAAGAAAAGGAAATCAGAAACAGAGAAAGAGAGAGACTCCAAAACTGGATGGAAAAAAAGATTATCTGTAGGGAAGAGAGAAACCACAGGAACCACTCATTCATGCCACCATAGTGTAATTCAAGAGGATTTGAGGGCTGTCACCCTACTTTTATCATCCTGCTATCTTTTTAATCTGACTAAACTACTGAAGCATGTGCTATTTTGAACAAGGGAGTAAAACCAAGAAGGTGAAAGGCCTAAGTCCAAGAAACAGGCCAGGAAACTTAGAAGGAAAGTAAAGGGAGTTCCAAGTATCAAAGAAAAATAGAGAAGAAAAATTTCAAAATATTATGTGGGTAGTTCAGATGAAAGAATCTCTTAAAGAAGGATTTCTATAAAAGAAAAAAATGTAACTCTAAGTGTCCTAACATTAAAGGAAATGATGCTTAGAGGCTAATAAAAAGTAGGGAAAGAATAATTGCAAATGGAGAAATTATTAACCTTAGTAACAATAAAAAAAAATTAGAAAGGAAACATAATCATATCACCATGCTCATTTGTGAATAATATTTGCATAGACATAATAATGAATAATAAACAATGGATAATGATGTAATCAAAATTATAACATTACTATATGGGGAGGATGGGGTTGCAGGGTGGCTAGTCTGAGAAAATTAAATCTAGGATTCCGTAGAAAATATGTGGAACAAAGATAGCAATAGACACATGTTATTTAGAAATACAAGGCTGTGTAAATGCCAACAGAAACAGCTGAAAAAGACAAATCCAGCTGCCAGTCAGAAAGGGTGTGGGTGATAATAAGGCACAGTAGCTGGGGAACCCCTGTACTTTATTGGGAACCTTGAAGTATTAGTTAGATTTTTAAACCATGGGTATATATTATGCAGATGAGAATGTTTTAAATCATTTAATATCTAGCTTAATCACCATTGTATCTCCAGCACCCAGTACTTTCCTAAGTATTTCCTGAAAATGAAAACAAGGACAAGTCCCAGTCCTATCCTGAAGGAGTCTTCATCAGAAGAAATGATTCCCATGGAGAAAAATTGACAGAAAGTGGCATACTTGTAGCCACCTCCTCTGAGAACCATCAGGACCACTGGCTGAGTAGAGCTGAACCCTTTCCTTACCTGCCTTGAGTTTCCGAGGCTCTAGAAACAGCCACTTTAGTAGAGAGGTAAGAAGTCACCCCAGTCATGGCAGGGGCCAGAGTGCATATCATCCAAATGCTGACCAGCTTTATGTGTCCTGCCCATCAGCACACTATTAGAAACCACAGTGTGTGAAGACATGCCCTAGATTTCTCTAGAGCCATAGAATGAAGGGGGAGGAATGGAGCTTTGAAGCAAGACAAACCTGCATCATCATGGGAAAGCCATTCAACCTCTTTTTGCTCATTTTCTCAACTTTGGAATGAGAATAATAATAGCCCCTGCCTGGCAAGAGGTTCTAAAAGAGAAAATCTGTGAAAACACCTTGGTGTAGAGCAAGAATTCGGGGTTGGTGAGCTGTTATCACTCCGGTTCGACCGGAATGAAAGCTCCCCGAGATAGACAGTTTTGTCTGTTTTGTTCTCCAGGACCTAGTACGGAGCCTGGCACATAGTTGCAAGACAGTGAGTATTGGCTCAATGAGTGGATGAACTATTGCTTCCAAAGGAACAGCATTGTTGGACAGTGGACACACAGCTCCACCATCTAATACAGCATCCTAGGTAAACACAGTATGGGGGGAGTCAATTTTCCTCCAAGAATCACACTGGGTATCTGCAGAGAAATGCCTTGTCCAATTATAAAGCAACTCATTGCGAACATTCCAACTTTGAGGGCCTCTGACTTGCAGCATGGTAGGGGCTGAGGCAAAATGAAGAGCTCACCAAACCGCCATCTCAATCGTGTCCCACATGTCCTGGTGTTCTGTTTTTCAGGTCTGTCCCCTTTGCCCTCCAAAGCAGTTTTCACAATCTTTAATGACAATCCTCTCTTATTAGTAAGATGTTTCTTATCCTTGATACATTTTTTTTTCCTCAGCATCAATGTGAAGATACACATTGACTTCTACAATTACGCCTGCCAAGCTTGTTGTCGCTCTAACAGGACCCATGTCCCTGTGTTTCCTCCTCCTGCGGCAGGTGTCTGTGCCAGGAAAGCATCCTTTTTGACGAGGAAACCATTCAAGATGTTTAGGCACCTTTAAAAGAGTGGAAAGCATTCTTCTCTGGAACAGTTACTGTATTACTCTACCCACAAAATCAGATTTTAATAAAGAAAAGACCAAAGCAGCTTAGCTACTTTTCTAACTCTTTTCTGTTCCCCCTCTGTATTCCTTCCTTTTAAATGTATCCTTTCTGCTGTCCATGACCATCTGGAGAACATAAACAACCATTTTAGAACCCAGATGCCCAGCCACTGAGAATTCCCTAATTGAGTTATGCTGCAGTCAGCTGCGCGGAACCACACCCACAGCCTTGGCACGCTCCACAGGCCTGCTGTAGAAACTCACAAAGATTCTGAGGTTTCCAACTGGGAGGTGTGCTGCTTCAGGAAATATCTGTTCTACCCTCCCTCCAATTTCCCATTTGCTGGCATTTTTCATTGATCTTGGAAAACACATGGCCAGCATCTGTCTGTGAATAACTATTTGTCATTGTGTAAAACATCTACGAGACGTTCTGCTTATAGAGATTTCTGCAAAACAAAACACAGACTATGCCTTTTTGGTGGAATCGTTTTTTCAAGCCAAGTTGTGAAGCAACTACCATGATATTAGGGCGGAGATAGGTATCTTGATCTCACCCAGCGTAGAAATGTTCTTTGTAAATAAACCTAAATGCGGAAATAATTATTTCTAGCTTGTCGTGGTCGTTGTTACTCACAGAGAGAATTCTCAAGCACTGCCTCATTACGTTCTCATTCTAACCTTTAGATCTGGGCATTATTATCCCACTTTACTGTTGAAGAAACTGAGGTCTTGTTGGGGGTGGGTAAGAGAATGAATCTGTAATTAAAATATTCTAAATCCAAATACATAATTCACTATTTTTATTTTTTTTTAAAGATTTTGTTTATTTACTTGACAGAGAGAGAGAGCATGAGCACAAGCAGGGGCAGGGGCTGGCAGAGGGAGAGGGAGAAGCAGGCTCCCTGCTGAGCAGGGCTCGATCCCAGGACCCTGGGATCATGACCTGAGCCAAAGGTAGGTGCTTAATGGACTGAGCCACACAGTGCCCCTAATTTACTATTTTTAAATTGAAGCCACACACTTTCGATAACTTGTTTCTTTTTTATACATATATCTATTCATTCAACAAACCTATCCCATAGAATGTTGTTAATAGAATCAAATTTCACAGTGAGGCTTTCTGGTAGTTGTAATCACAATAGGTGAATTCTCAGAATATTTTATGTATGATCAATTTTGAGGGCAAAGATGAAGAGAAATAATAGCAATACATCATTTAATGATCATTTAGAAATAGCTCACAAATATTCTTTCTTTTAGTGCGTTCAATAAGCATTTTTAAGTGCCTAACAGGTGTTTGATGGTGGTTCTAGATGACCATATAAGAAACAGATTGGCCCTTGTCTATGAGGACTTGTTGGAGTTGAATTGTGATAATAACAAATATAGACTGGGTCTTCATCCACTGTTTCTGGCACATTAGCTCCTAAAGCCCTAGCCATTTCATATGTAAGAACCATAAAGGCATCTTTTGTTATAATATTTGGTCTTTTGTCATCAGTTCCTGAAATAGCTACAGGGCCAGCAAAGTGAAAGGAACGTCTTGTTATTCACACCAAACCCCTTTCAAACACACCTGAGTTTATGTTAATAAGGCAACTTTTGCAAATCTCCTAAGGATGGGGGCTGCTTTGCCAGGGAACCAACCATGATTAGAAGACTGGGACTCTCCGTCCCACCCCAACCCCTCTACCCTCCTACCGCCTCTCATCCCAGCCTTCCCAGCTCAGAGGGAGGGAAGAGGAGCTTGAGATCCAGTCAGTTGCCAATGACCAGTGATTTAATGAACCATATCTATGTAATGGAGCCTCCATAAGAACCCAAATGGAAGGAGTTTGGAGAGTTTATGGGTTGGTGAACATGTGGAAGTTCTAGGAAAATAGTGTGCCCAGAGAGGGCATGGAAGCTGTGTGCCTCTCCCCATATTCCTTGTCCCATACATTTCTTCCATCTGTTATTCCTGAGGTATATCCCTTTATAGTAAATCCCTAATCTAGTAAGTAAGGTTTTGTTTTGTTTTAAGATTTACTTATCTGAGAGAGAGGGAGAGAAGAGGAAGACATCGAGCAGGGGGAGGGGGGCAAGAGGAGAGAAAATCCTAAAGCAGACTCCTGCCAAACACAGAGCCCAACTTGGGGCTCAATCCCAAGACACGGAGATCATGGCCTGAAATCAACAGTGGGACGCTTAACCAATTGAGCCACCCAGACATCCCTAGTAAGGAAATTTCTTTCCTGAGTTCTGTGAGTTGCTCTAGCAAATTACTTGTACCTGAGGTGACATGTGTTGGTCAGACACACAGGTGCAACTTGCAGTTGGCATCTGAAATGGGGAGGTATTAGATAACCTGAGTATTCAAATATTTAAGAGTTTATTGGACAAAAATCAATCCCAGCTGGGCAGTACCCAACCAGAAGTGGTTAGAAGACTCATGAACAGGAGATAGAGGGAAGACTTACACAGAGAAGGTGTGGAAGAAAAGAAAGGAAATTATTTGATTGGCTATAGTTTAAATCTTAGTTGGCTGCTGATGATTGGTTGCCTGTAGGTTTCAATTTCATAACCTTGAGGCATTTACAGGCTTAGATGTTGATTTGCTTACAGGTCACGACCGCATTACGACCCTTTATTTAATTAATTTAATGGGGACAGGGGGCAGTCTTGTTGGAGTGAGTCCTTACCTGCAGGGAGACAGTGTCACATCTGAGCTAAGTGGTAGGACACCTCGTCAGTATCCGCTGAGAATCATGCGGTGGTGTTGGAAAACATACTGGACTAGAATAAGAGATGGACAGGCAAGAAAACCGGGATACACACCCTGTAAATATTCCGACAAAGTATCAGAGACCAGAAGTGGAAGGAACCAGCTGCCCCCGCAATAGGGAAAGCTTCACAGAGGAGGTAAGACCCGAATGGCTTTTCAAGGGGTGGTTAAAAGTTCTGCACACTCAGAAAAGTCAAAGGATCTCCAAGGATAGAAAAGAGTTTGTACAAAGGTGCAGAGACACAGAGGAACCTGGTGTTTGAGGCAGGGTGAGAAGTCTGATGGAGCAAAGGTCCTGGGGTATGGGGGCAGATTCTGGCAGATTAGGTCGGATAAATCACCTGGAGGTTATGTTCTATGCCATGAAGGCTGGACAACCCTAGGCAAAACAGAGAGCCACACACAGGTTGTAACAGAGAGGTGCCACAATCAGGTGCATTGTTCCAGAGCTACAACCCAATGAGAGAAGGAGGCAAAGACAAGACAGAAACGAGGAAGATGGAAATAGAGAAACTACTTTGATGAAAGATACAGCTTTGGCAGCTGTCATGGAATAAGTAAAGAAAGAAGGTGCTAGTCATTTTCCCTGGTTACTTACTGTGGTCTGTAAAGTCAATGTGAACACAAAATTAGCAAAAACTGAGACGTTGCTCCTGGGGGAGACATGTGGTTAGATTCCTTTGAGCCTCTTGTTATAACATTTTTGTCAACGAATCAATACATAACCTTGTTTAATGTGTGCTTCTAGTAGAGGTACCTTATTTAATATATCCTAATGATTTATTAACATCAAGCAGCCAACAGCATTATGCTCCATGCCTGAATGAAGCTTATCTAACACACGTATTTTCTCTGTGAGGCACATGACAGCCTTCTTGTCTAGAAATACTAGACAGAACTTGAGCACTCAGCACTGTGCTTGGGACCATTATACACAGACAACTTGCCAACAGAAAGCACAAAAATAGGGGCGCCTGGGTGTCTCACTGGGTTAAAGCCTCTGCCTTCAGCTCAGGTCATGATCCCAGGGTCTTGGGATGGGGCTCTCTGCTCAACAGGGAGCCTGCTTCCTCCTCTCTCTCTGCCTGCCTCTCTGCTTGTGATCTCTGTCTGTCAAATAAATAAATAAAATCTTTAAAAAAAAAGGTACAAAAATACAAAAAGCAACACTAAATAGACTGTGGAAAGGACACTTGCACACAATTCGAGAACCGAAACGGGAAGAGAGAGCATTGCTTTGTTCCACCTCGGCTGGAAACATAGGCAGGCATGTGGGTGACTCACATTTTTTGCCACTCCACCATGCATGTCTGTCATTAACCCTGAAAGCACCACAAGCATGTATTCGGTGGGGCAGGATGGGGGGCAGTTATAAATAAATTCTAGCAAGAAGGTAAATTCGCAAATATGAAATCGGTGAGTAATCCATTGTACTTTAAGTCACCCAAAAGTGTGAGAAAGCCAGAAGCGTAAACAGAGAATGCTGAAGGAGAGGGAGGGGGACTAGGTGATGAATGGCCAGGAACAGGTAGAGAGGGGAAAATGCCAAAGTTTTAGAGACCAGGCAGGAGAAGAGACTTGAGAAGTAGGATGTGTTCAACAATCTACAGGGCTACAAACTGTATGATAAGGCCAGAAAATGGGATTCAAATGTGTCTCTTCTACCATGGCAAACTTCGTGGGGGTGGTCCCAATTAAAGGAACAGGAGCCAGGGTAACGGGATCCTTGAAACGGGATCCCTGCTTGGAGCTGGTCATAGAAAGAGTGGTAAGACATCCACATTTTTAAGAGGGTTTCTGACTCTGGAGACACTAGGCGTGCAGGAAGAGTCATTCACTCCCTCAAAAATATTAATTGAGCATCTCCATGTGCCAGACATTACTAAAACACTGGGAACAGAATAATATGCAAAATAGGCAAAATCCTTGCCTGCATGGAGCCCTCATTCCAGTGTGGGAGATGGTCAACAGAGATACAAATAGATAATCTACTGTCCAATGCTCTAAGTGCTATAAAGAAAAAGAGAGTAATATAAAGGGAGAGATATTAGTAGAGCTTGCTATTTTAGCTAAAATGGTGAGGGATGAAAGCTGGGCAGAAACCCGAAGGCAGTGTGGGAGCGAATTACACACAGACCCCGAGGAGGAACACACCAGGTTGAGGGCGCCATGAGGGTGAAAGCCCTCCCTCCTGCAGGAAGTTCCTCCACGTGCTCCAGTAACAGCCAGGACACTGGGGTGGCTAGACGAGCTGAGCAGAGAGGAAGGTGGTAGAATCGAGAGTCAAGTAGATAAGCTATAACTACAGTAATTTAGTCAGCTCTGGTGGCTACAACAACATACCATAGACTAGGTGGCTTAAACGGCAGACATTTATTTCCCACAGTTCTGGACGGTAGAGGTTCAAGATCAAGGCGCAGGCAAATTCAGTTCCTGGTGACAGCCACTTCCGGGCTTGCAGACAACCACTTCTCTCTGTGTCTTCACACAGACTTTCTTCTATGCATGCAAATGGAGAGAAGAAGATCTCTCTCTCTCCCTACCCCCACCATCCCTCCTTATAAAGGCATTAATCTTTTATAGACTCACTGTCATGACTTAATCTAAACAAAATTACCTTCTGAAGATCTTTGCTCCAAATACCATCACACTAAAGCTAGGCTTTCAGCCTATGAATCTGGAGGCAAGGCAGGGACAGAGACATTTCGTCCATAACATGCAGCAATGCAAAGAAAGGCAAGTGCTCCAGGAGTCTGGGTAGTAGAGGAATCGCAGAGAGCTGACACGGTTGGGAAGATTTCAGAGAACAAGTCAGATTTGAGCCAAGCTTTCTAAGAAGGATCTAAGCTATGTGCATAGGAGTGAAAGCGCAAACAACTGGACAGGGGGACAGGAGGGCTCATGAAGAGAAAAAGCAAAAGTAAGAACGTGCATAAAGCCAGTCAGCTGGCACAGACCATCAGTGCAGGGTGATTGGGCAGGAAACTTTGGGGGCGAGGTGGTCTGAATATGGAAAACCTTGAAAGTCGATCTAAAGGGCATCCAGAGTTTTGGGAATCGTGCCATGTTAGATAGCAAGCCGCTTTGGAAAGTTGAAGATGGTAGGGGCATGCGTCCAGGGTGAATGGACGAGAAGATACTCAAGAGGCAGGGAGACAAATTAAGAGATTATTACAGTAACCCAGTGACGAGCTGCTAAATTCTGTGACTAAGGTCCTGCCCCAGGAGTGGAAAGAGAGCTTCTTCCATTACAAGAGGACCCTGGCCAAGTTTAAAGACTTGCCAACAGGGCTGTCTGACTGAAAGGACGGTGGCATCACTGACACAAAGCCAGAAAACCAGTGGCAAGAATCAGCTTAGGGAATGGGTGAGGGCGACAGTTATGGCAATATGAGAAAATTCTAGGACATGGAGGTGGAGATGCCTGCTGCAGGAGAAGGGGCAGCATGGAAGTTCAGGACCTAGTTAGAGATCAGAAGATAGGGTGAACATCTGGTCTGATTCACTTGAAATAAAATCCCACCCCGAGCATAGTAACTGAAACTCTACAATAAATGACTGCCAAATGAATCAGAAGAAATCCCACCACGAGCTGGTGCTTACTGTGAGGAAGAGAAGTGGGGGCAGGGGGAGTCCTGAACTTCGGAACGTGACAGTATTTGGTAGAAGTAGAAACAGAAAACCAAAGGAACAATCACAAGGTTGTCTAGACATTTCACAATATTAGGCTAAGCTCATTTTAGAAAAGTACCAAGAGGACAGGAATTCCCAGTGGAAATGGAAACTTACAAGTATAGAAGCTACACCTGGGTCCACAGAGAACACGTCCCATTCACCACCTGGCTGCTTGGGACCCACGAGTACAGGTTGAGGAGAGGTCACAGTGGGAACACAGGAGGCTTTGCAGCTCCCGGGAACAGGTGAAAGGGGTGAATTCTTCTTAAGAAGGGAGTCTCTAAATAGCACCAGAAGAACCGCAAGCTGTCTGCCCCGCCTCCCCCCCGTGAATGCAGGGAGAATTCTACATAGCTCTTACACAGCTTTATTTAGGACTGGAGGGGAGCCAACTGTCTATTGTTCAAGTTCACATTTTAGCTGATGATGGAAATTCACACATTCTGTACGAGGCCATCCTGAGGAGCAGTCCTCAGTGTGGGACTTTGGCAAAAATACTACTTTCTAGGACAAACATGCTTTCCAGAGAGGCAAAGATTTTTAAAAACAAACAAACAAATCAGCCAGCCAGAAAATGGATCTTTGTTTTAAGTGTTTACCACAGGGAAGATGTCTGCTGAAAAGTTTGAGAGTAGCGATAAGCATCATTTCTCCCATTAATTATTGTGTTAGATTAAAAGAGAAAACCCACCACACTCTCCCGGCATTTTCCTATGATTATAGGAGGGGTCCCACCTTGCTCTCCATAAGCTGTGATTTCTTTAAAACCTCAGAATCTTGAAAAGAAAAAAGAGAAATCTCCACTATCAAAGTGTACTAAAACATCTTGAAGTCCAACATGAATTTGGGAAGGAAAAGGTAATAGCTATGTGACCTTTGACAGGTGCTTAACCTCACACAGCTGTGTGAAATAAGGCCCTCATTACCTCCAGGGGTATGGCAAAGATAAAATAAAAGGTTGTACACTGTCATCTCCATAGGGAAACTATCCCTCCCTATCCCATCTGCAATAGATGGCTAGCCACTCTGTATAAATCATTCCGCTTCAAGTCTTTACCGAGCATTTATTACAATTGATTACTATTACTATTTATTATCTTTGCTGACTTATCTGCTTAACATGTGCATCATCTGAGCAGATATTCCATGAGAACAATGACTGCGTCTTTCCACTGTTCTATCCCTAGTGCCTACAACAGTGCCTGGCATAGAGTAAGTGTTCAATAGATATCCAGTGAATAAATGAAAATGGGTGGCTCGTTAAATACTGGTTCTCTTCTTTGCCCCCCTCCAACCCCTCCCAAACTCACATGGAAAATATACAGTTTATTTTCAGAAAAACAGATCTAACCTTCCAAATGGGATCATTACATAACTGGGAGACACAGAGGAGGATCCAGGGGCTGGACCCTTGCCACCAACGTTGAATTTACTGTCTTACATTTGTCTTATGTATCATTTGAGTTGCTGGAGCAACTCCTCCCCTATTTATATTAAATGAGATAATACTTGCACCCAGGATAATCTGGATCCATAATATATTTTGTATTTGAAATAAGAAGCTAATAAGAAAAACACCCAGAGGAATCTCAAAAACTCTTGATTCCCACAAAAATAAAATAAAAAAAAGGAGCCAGAACATTCCAGTGGACTTCAGGGCTGATGCCTGATTTCATTAAGCATGACCTGATTTCTCTGAGTTCCTAGAAAATTACTATTGTCATAGTACTTCTAATATCTTTTAGTTCATTCTAAGAAAACCTCCAAAGAATTCTACCATAGATTTTTTAAAAGTAAATCTTTGAGATGACAGCTCATAGGGTATTGAATTCAAAATACTCTAATCTTTTCCCAAACTCTGCTTTGTGTGAAGGGGTGTGGGAAGCAAAACCTTAGACTCCCAATTCAGTATATAAAATTTCCCAGCACTTCATTCTGAGAGGATAATTTACTAAAACTCATTAGCTTTTAAAATATTATACTTGTTCTAATTTCTATGCAACATACTGAACTATGAGCCAGTTCAAATAAGATTTAAAATAGGACTCCATTTTCTTTGCACATAACTACTCTTAATTGTGTAGAACAAATTTTACTGCTTTTGCCCAATTAAGACAAAAGGTAGAAAGGATAATTAAAAATAAATCAAAACAATCAAGTGTTACATTTGTAATTTCCCTTTACATGGTGTTTGGGGTTCACTTTTGTCTTGTTTTGTTCTTGTTTTTAATTCAGTTTTGGAGGAATTATGAATTTAAAGGAACACTCTCAGGTTAAGAAATGTTACACAGGTTTCTCCAGAGAAGAGAGACTGGTTTGTCTCAGAGAGTGAACCCTGCCCGCTGGGAGGAGAGGAAATCTGCTTCTCTTTTCAGCTCAATTTACAAGTAGCTGGGGTTGTTTCCTCACCGGTAAAAGGAGTTATGTAGACAATCACAAAATTCCTTATACTTTCTAAATGCTATGAGTCTACATATAAGGATTTTTAGTTAGCCTCAGTTGGAACTGTAATTTTGATTTGTAACAAATTCTTCTATGGGATTATTACTTTGGGTCATTTCAATATTGAAGAACATAGTCTGAAACCTATCAGCCATTAAGACTTTGGAGTACAACCAGAGTTAGACTGTTTCCTTTAAACAAAGTTAAATCTGCTTTTCTATTAAAGAATAATGAGAGACTGGGAGATTTGAGAATTCACTTATTAAGTAACCACTCTCAATAATATTATATGCTGGTTTGAGTCTTTACATTTCTACTTACTAAAATTACTCTCCCATGTTAACAAAATATCTTCATAATATTTTCTAATGATGACTTAAAGTCTTTATGGACTCTCCCTTTTCCAAATCTGAGTATTTAGAATGATCCTTCTTTTTAAATCTTATAAACAATACAGCAAAGAACATCTTTCCCACAAATTTTTAGCTTGCATTTCCATTTATTTCCATGTAATGACAAGCATGAGGGGCAGTTACAAAGTCTTATGTAAAAAATCTATTTTCACTACTACTCTTTGGAATGAATAGCATTAAAAACATATTAGAAATGGAAAAAGACAGTATGAATTACAAGTAGATTTCATTAATATAATAATTATTTAGAGGAGGACCCATCACATGTAAGACATATTTTATCTCAGTCTGTGCTTCACTCAGATGCCCAAAGGATAGAAGCCTGCCCGTCCCCTTGTCTGTTTTACTCTCTCTGGATTTTTCAAGATGACAAAATAAGTCTTGGATCAAAACATAATATTTTGAAAGAATTGTGTTCTGAGCAGAGCCGATGACAAATACATTGGATTCTATAACTATGTGAAAATGGTTTTTGAAAATGTGTGTGTGTGTGTGTGTGTGTGTGTGTGTATATCCATATCCACTGAATAAATACCCTGAGTAAATTAAATTAGGCTAGAAGCAAATACTACAGAGGCTCAAGTATATTTTTTATAAGTGGTTAAATATGTATGTCCCTGCTTCATAGTTAATATTTCAGAAAGGATCGGATGACATTTATTCACAAAACAATTGCACAAAGTAATAAACACATGTTAAGAGAGAACTTTTACACAATTCCTAATTGTTGGTAAATAGATACTAGAAATGGCCTTGAAGAAGGTTATAATAAGCAAGACACCCAAAAGACCCAGAGGCTACCTAAATATAGCTTCTATTTTCCATTGAATGGATTCATCTTTCAAGGTTTTGCTTGGCCATATATCTGAATACTATTGTTGTGACCATCAATAACATCAGTTATCATTTCCAAAAATAAAATGTCAGAACTCATATTTAATATCTCTTTCTGGACTCTAACAATTTCTATTGAAATTGCAATTCACTTTTTTACGCTAAAGGTTTTTTCTGATGATAAAAGGAGTAAACCCACATTTAAAAATTTGTAAATTATAAAAATGCATAAAGAAGAAAGAATGGGTCACCCACAATAGCACTGCATAGTGATACCCTTATAAATGTTGTTTCATAATTACTTCTTGTCTTTTTTCTCCAGGTTTCTTCTTTTGCTATTTATATGGCAGCATGTCTTCTGATTTCTTTACCATCTATTCTTCTTTTAATATTTATAATCACACTGTACATACAATCTTGTGTGCTGCATGTTGCTTAATGTTACTGATTATTAAAAGCATTTTCATGTCATTAAAGCACTCTTCATTTTTAATTACTACATAAATATTCCATTGTGCAACTGTACCATAATTTACTTCCTCCAATTCAGGATATTTAAGGAGATTTTATTTTTCACTGCATAAATAATTCTGCAATAAACAATCTTGCTTCCAATTTTTTTCTTTTGCAGTTCTTATTTCCTAATGATAGATTCCTATAAGTGGAATTAATGGTCATAAGGTATAAATGTTTTAAGCCTTCTCAAACAAATTGTGGTAGCTACTAATTTACATGATTAAATTTTAATGAAAATATTGATTATAAAATCTATACTAAATATAAAAAATAGTAAATGTTAACAGATGTCATTTAGTAGTTTGTGCAGTAAGGAATCCCTCGATATCAAATTTACAGAAAATTTCAAATATTCCTCCAATTTGCATCCCGATAAAATACCTCGTGAGTGACAGCTTTCATCTTAAATAAGAGATCTCATATCCATGGATGGCCCAGGTTGATATAATATGTCCTATACATACAATATGTCCAATAAGTTGGTTGCTTGGAGTCCCTTGAAAGATTAGAAAAAAATAAAAAACAAAGACTTGCCATATCTCATCATTAAACTGTTATATTTCTATGAAGGCATACTTATCATTTTGGAGAGATATATTAGACACATTCAATAAAGTCAATTGTTTCAAGATGTAAAAAACAAAAAAAAACCTTCCAGTTTTCTTGTGTTTCTCCTCAAGCAGCACAGAGCTGAGCATGGAGGACAGAACAAGAGTGCACTTTTATGGAGGAGCTGGAGGGCTAAGGTAAGCAGTGATGCTTAGGTACTAGAGTCACCTGGATATTAATTCAAGTCCAGATAAAATTTTATACAAATAGATGCATCTTTATTCTTTTAAGAAAACAAAATGATGCTCATCCCTAAAATTTTATCTATGAAGAAATGCCTTTTTTGACTTAAGTTTGACCTATTTTAGAGTGGCTCATCTTCTCATCCTGCAAAAAATATTCAGCTCATAATTATAAAATTATATGCCCTTTTCTTCAGTAATCATCAGCATTGTGTATTACTTAAGTGGACGGGAGTCAAATTACCTGGGTTCAAATCTCAACTCCAACATTTACGATGTGGGTGAGTCACAAAGTGAGTCACTAACTGCTCTCTGCCTCAGTTTTGCCATCTTTTAAACAGATATAATAATGGTACCTACCTCTCAGATTACTGTGAGAATTAAATGACTTAATAATTATAAGGTGCTTAGACCACTTTGTTCACCTGGCACATGGCATTTGGTGTTAGTAATCATCATCAATGCCACCAGATGTTACAGAGTATAGGGTTCTAGGGATACAACACATGTGATATACACAGAACATGGAAGCACAGTGGTTAAGGCATATAATAATATGGTATGGCATGTACTAGGTAAGAAATGAATATTAGAGGTAAAGGAAATTACAGGATTGCCGTGGAGGAAGCGATTATTAAAGTAGAGTGTTGAATGAGTGGTCTCAGAGAAAAGGTAGGACCCATGCAGTACTTCCAAGAAGAGGGAGGACTTGGCAGAAGAGTGGAGGAGCCTTTTACACAAAAGATAAGTTGAGAAGCTGTTGATATATTCTGGGAACAGTTCTGGGAACAGTCAAGCTATCATAAAAATGGTTCTTCTAGAAAGGAACCAGGAAGTGAAGGGTCTTAAGTAGTAACCTCCTCAGAAATTTGATTGCCTGTAAGAACCTGGAAACTACTGAGGATTCAGAGAAGGACAAATGAAAGCAAAATGAGAGATTAGTCCATCCCCAGTTTTCAAGATGATTTATATTGGGAGATATCAGAGATTAAAAAAATAAAATAAAAACTTCATCATGAGGCTATTAAAATAGTCCCCCCCCAAAAAAAATTCTAGGATATTGCATACTAATAGAGATCTGGTAATTCATACTCTTCCTTTCCAGTAATTCTTTTTTCTCTTTTTGAATTGAAACATAGAAATAACCTTGCCTGGCCTAGTCAGTTGAGTTTAGTTTTAAATTTTATTGTTTTTGTTGAGAGTAGAGTTCCAAAAACTTGATTAACTCTTCATATAAATGAAGAGCCCTTATTCTACCAAGAGAGAATAAGAACTTAAGGGTCTTGACATGTGTAATTTAAGAATTCAGATATCTAACAATAGATATCTGGTGTGGTTCATCACATCAGATGGTTTGTGGTTCAGTAGTTATTGGCACAAATACACTGAGTCTAGAGTTATAAGAGTTCTTTCTAGGCTTGTCAAAATTGGGGGGGGTGGGTAGATAAACAGAGTCTACTATTTGGTTAGCAGATGATCCACAATGTTAAGATGTTGGAGGTTGATTTTGAATTTTCAGATGTCCTTGGGAAATTTGAAACATATCTCATGGTATTAAAACACATCCAATGAAGAGATAGTTCCAGGAGACTATGGAGCATTTGTCTTTGCAGATCTGAAGGAAACAATTAGCAATCAATCATCTTTTTCTAAATATTTATATATTTATTTTAAGGAAAGAGAGAGCATAAGCAGGAAGGCAAAGGGAGAGGGAGAATCTGAGGCAGTCTCCTTGCTCTGCTGTGGGACTTGACCTCATGACCCTGATATCAGGACCTGAGCCAAAACCAAGAGTTGGCCGCTTAACCGACCACACCACCCCAGTTTCCCCACAGTTTTCTCTTTCTGATACAGAGGATGTGGTAGGGGAATGTAACCTTTTATGACAATTCTGAAAATAAACCCTGGCCAATGTACCTAAACAGAAAAAATAAAGTAAAATATTTATGGACATAAGAATATTAATTAAAATATATACAATATGCTCTGCTTGTTTTTATTGTGGTTGCATAACAGAAATTGCCTTTTATAAAATATTTTTTCCCTGAAAAGTCTATCATCTTAAAAATATAAAGAGATCAGCATAGAGGAGGTAGGGAGACATGTCTATTTTCAAGCCAAAAAGAAGCCTGTAGGTACAATTCATTCTGTAAATGAAATGAAAGGTTATTTTTTAAAAACTTCTGTTATTGTGCATTCAAATGCTCTACCACTGAGCTATACCCCCGAAAATCTTCTGTTATTGTGATTGTGCCATATTATGAGAACTAGCTGCTGAATTACCAAGTGACCCTGGCAAGCCTCTTCAAGCCACTGAACCTCAGTTTCCTAATTTATAAATGAAGTTTAAAAACAACAGAAGTGTGGATGAGGGCACCTTCCCTCAAATGCTTATAAGGCTTTTTGCAAAATATAAAATGTTGGTAATCACTTCCCTAGCAAGGACTCACTTGTTATAAAATGATGTGGCTTGCTCAGTTCTTGGGAAAGCTCTCCGGCCAAGTGGTATTCTCTTCCCTGAAAGCACTGTGTGTTGAACAGCATCCTCCATTCAACTAGTAGAGTCTGAAACCAAACGCAAAGGTTCAATTACTGTGAGACTTCTCTTCCAGGGTGAGCCTGTATTGGCTCCGATAATAGGAGCCCCAATTAAGCTGCAATCCTGAGGATATATTTATGTTTTGCTAATATGGAAAAGTCTGTGAGGGGCTGTGGATGCCAGCCATTGCCTGAGTCTGAGAGGACTTAATCTCTTAGATCATTCTCTTTATTTTCCATTTCCTTTTCTCCCCATCTAGCATTTTTCATCATTCTGCGAAGCCCCCCTCGACTCTACAAACTAACACCAAGCCCCAGAGTTTCCTCTTGATGAAAGCCCTGATCGTCCAACCTCGCTCTACATTTTCAGTCTGCCAGTTGCTAACATATTACATGACCAGCTGAGCCTCTGAGCTAGAATAAACAGAATGCACTTTAGCATACAGGGATATTTTGCAAGAGATATATTCTCAAGTCTTGGAAACTTAACTGTGTGTTACCATATTGTCTTCCTTATGCTCCTTCTGTTTCTTAATTTCACACATCACTCCATTCTTTGAAGAAATTTTCCCCCAATGTGTTAAGAAACTGAGTCATGTCCTAAATTCTGTGAAAAAAAAAAAAAAATCAGGAGGGTGGGAGGCGGTTTCTATCTGCAAAGAGCAATCTTGTTTTCTCTCGGTAAGTTAGTCGACCTGGTCATTTCACATACGGGTTCGTGGACATAAAAGTGCTTTGAAAATTCCAGAGCCGCACAAATAATGTGTTATTCCAGGATTTCTTTTCAGTTAGCGGGCTAGAAATGGGTCATACGCCAGTCACGCCAGTCCCTTTGTACTCACCAGTCTCGTTTTAGGTGAAGTGGTTTCTCTGAAGTTCTCCAGCCGAAGACATTTCAGCTTTAATAGGTCACTTTTTGCTTCAAGTGGCACGGAAGTCCTCGTTTGCGGGGAGATGACCCTCTCGAGCCTTGTTCAAACTGCAGGAGTAGGGGACGATCCACTCATCGGTGGATCACAAAATGCATCTTAACATACATTTGCTTATGCTAAATCAGTGGTTTTGCTAGTCACATGGCAGGCTGACCTTTCGGACTAATAGTCTCTCTCACTGGAATGGCTTTTTTTTTTCTTCTTTTCTTTCTTTCTTTTTTTTTTTTTAAAGAATGAAGTCTGTCTGATCTCACAAGTAGAGAACTGAGCGATCACTAAAAACTGTTGTGGAAGCCGGTGATTTTTTTTTCACCTTCATAATTCTGTGTTTCTCAGCTACACTCAGTGCTGTCCTGACATATGTTAATCAATGCATTTGTTACCACACAGCTTGACTATTGCATTTCTCTGGTAGTTGGCTTATCATCGGCTATAATTATTTCAACTCCAATTAATTCTGAACTTCTTTGCAAGGTTATTTACTTGCTTTAAGCAATAAGACAACATGACACCTCTTTGATTTCTAAGCATCTGGTCAACTACAAATTGAATTCAGTGCCCTCTTCTTTGCTTGAACAGTCTATTTTGGTGACCCTTCTTATTAGATCCTGGTATTAGTGGTCATTGACCGGCTTGCTTGAAAAACAAGTGCTAGTGAGAGAAATCCTCTCAACATGAGGGTGTTGAGGCTTGTAGAAGCAACATTTGAAATAATGCTAAAGCCCATGAGGGGAACAGATGGAAACCCGCTGTGGTGGTGTGGTTATCCACGAGTATGAGAAGAGAACCAGTCAGTCTTGGTGCTGGACCCTGCTGAGGGAAAGAAGAGACACCTGTTACATTCCAGGTATTATTTTAGGTGCCCTATTACCATTTAGATCCTTTGCTAGTCACTACAAGTCTTTTTTTCTTTCTTTTTTTTTTTTTTGACAGAGAGATCACAAGTGGGCAGAGAGGCAGCCAGAGAGAGAGGGGGAAGCAGGCTCCCTGCTGAGCAGAGAGCCCTGATGCGGGGCTCCATCCCAGGACCCTGGGATCATGACTTAAGCTGAAGGCAGAGGCCTAACCCTCTGTGCCACTCAGGCGCCCCAAGTCACTATAAATCTTAAGAAGGAAGAATGATTAGCCTTCCGAAACAGATGGGCAAAAGGAGCCTCAAAAAAGTTAAGGATAGTCTGGCTCAAGGCCACACAATTAGGAGGTGGCAGGACCCAGCATGGAATTTCGGCTTTCTAACCACAATACCACTACAGAAAGAGCTGGAAGGAGCAAGCCAAATTTTAGAACTTCTGTGTATGGCAAAGTGGGAATAGCGCACCCAAGAGGTGGGAAATGCGAGGAGTCCGAATCAAGAAGAAACGAGCCCTAAAACACAAATCCTAAAGCAAGAGTGTTAATTGATAGGCAGAATGATATATGAAGATGGATCAAGATGGGCCCAGAGTCTTTTTCTGCAAAGAACCAGATTGTAAATATTTTCAGCTTTGCACCCTGTACAGTCTCCGTCTTAACTGCTCAACTCTGTTTTTGCAGTGCAAAAGCAGCCATGAACAATATGTAAACAAATGGGCATGGCGATGTTACAAGAAAGCTTTATTTACAAAAACAGGATGTGGCTTTGGGGCTCTCGTTTGCAGACCTCCTCAATGTCTCCAAATGCAGCCTGGTGCCATGCCCCAATGAGTTATTTGAAAATGAAGGGGAGCGCTTTTGATTATCACAGTCGTAGGAGCTCAGAGCTACTGACAATTAGTAGATTCTGGCCAGGGACCCTGAAGATCCTGCACAGATCCTGGGGCAGCCTCATCTGAGCTAGGATTTTCCCCACCCTAATGACAATAGTATCTCCCTCAAGAAACACTAGATTAGGCAGAGGTGACCACAGGTGCATTCAAAGTCAAAACTCTTATTTTTCATTCCACTTCATAGGGATCAGTAATAGGACATGGAAGACATAAGATCTTCTGGGAAGAAGAGGGCCTTTGGAATGAAACCAATCTGCTCTATCTACAGTTTTCCTCCCTGGTACCTGTATGTATTAAGCAAGTTCCCTGATGTGTGTGATGCGTGGCTCCTGTCAATAAAGAGGGAATGGTCATAACTCCCTCATCAAGGTGCTATAAAGATATAAAGAAAAAACACTTGTGAAAGGACTGACATAGGGTAAGGATTGGGTAGGCTCATGCTATCCAGTAGAAATATAATGTGAGGCACATAGATAATTTTAAATTGTCCAGAGACTATATTTAAAAAAAGGAGAAACAAGTAACAATTATTTTAAAGATTTTATTTTTTATTTATTCATTTGACAGAGAAGGAGAGATCACAAGTAGGCAGAGAAGCAGGCAGAGAGAGAGAGAGGGGGAAGCAGGCTCCCCACTGAGCAAAGAGCCTCATGCAGGTCTCGATCCCAGGACCCTGAGACCATGACCCGAGCTGAAGGCAGAGGCCCAACCCATAGCACAGTGTATTTAGCCCAATATATCAAAAATGTTATTATTTCAACATATCATCAATATCAAAAATTATTCATGAGATATTCTGTATTGTTTTTTCTATTTAAGTTTTCAAAATATAGTATGTACTTTGCAATTACAGCATTTCTCAGTTCAGAAAAGTCATGTTTTAGATGCTAGCCACACGTGACTGGTGGCCACGGTCTTGGTTAGCTCAGGTGGAAGGACAGCGCTCAGGTTACGTCCCCTCCTTTCCTTCTATTTTCAAAAAAGCCACTGACTCCTAGTCAATGTGGAGAGTCTTCATTGTCACATACCCCTTTCCCAAACCTACAGTTGGAGAGTAGCCCCCAGCCCTTGTAGAACAGGTCTTCCCAGATTTTATGGATGAAGCACTTCCCAGACCAGAGTGCCCACATTTAACTGAAGGCAAAATTTAAATAGCCATACCTGCTTACCATTAAAATCCCCTGATGTCCTAGAAACAAATACCACCACAAGGCCTATATTTGGTGGTGCCTCTCTTGCAATCTCTATCTTGGGCAATTTTCTTAATGGCAATGTAATCAATTCTGGTTACCCAGGAGTATCCTATAACTTCAACATTCCAACTCCAAATAAAGCCAGGCCTCCAAGAAGTCTAGCAGAAGAGTAATCACAAAGTCACACAATGGGTTCAGCATGATTCAATAAAGCCTATTGGTGGCCCAGCGAGGTTTATGATTAATCTAGGTCTCTTCATCAGCACACTATAAGGATTCAGCTCTTCCATTTTCCCATACTGAATTAAATGAATTCCTTCCCTGTTAGTGTTTTGAATAGTACCAGTCCAAAAATGTCAGGGAAAGAATATACACATCTATGGGTCCATGTATATTCTTAATGTCTATATCACGCAAACGTACCCCCCTTATGCTCCCGTGACCCATGCTTCCTTAGGCATAGATGGTTCAAGACTAAAAGAGGGAAACCCAGAAGCTCTCCCCCTCTTTCTTCCTCTAATTATTTGGAGCTGTCCACCAAGAAGGAATAGGACTTCCTTTCTAGCCTGTTGTATTATGAAGGTACCTACAGCTCGCCTCGCCAGAACTTTCATTAAAGCAGAGGCTCTCGCCCTAGCGGCTTTCAAGCCACCTGACTGAAGCTGGCCCCACTCGGAGAGACTCAGGTCTTTTGGGGATCAGCAGTTCAGCAAAAATGTTGTTTTGTTTAATTCACTTTTCGATCCTAGTAAAATCCTGCCTCCGCCTCCCCCAACCCCTCCACCCCCCAGCCCTGAAGACCTTCCTTTTTATCTCTGTGTCTGTTTGTTTGTTTGGAACAAAAGGCAGGATGAGAAAGGATACTATTTGCTTAGTTAAAAGGATCTTTGTTCAAAACCTTGCTCCTCCCAATATAATGGTAATAGTACCACTTGAAGCAGTTGGGTCCGACTCTATCAAGGTCCCCAGCCCTCGTCCTGAAACTGTCTTTGTCACACAGGCGCACACACACACAGACACCCCAACAACCATTGGTCGGGAGATCTAAGAAACGAACATATTTCTAAACAATGTACTTTGGGACAGTTCCCGGAAATATTGATCTG
The DNA here is from genome assembly GCF_011764305.1 of Mustela putorius furo. NCBI lineage: Eukaryota > Metazoa > Chordata > Mammalia > Carnivora > Mustelidae > Mustela > Mustela putorius. Next base: position 1,858,930 of record NW_025421299.1, read on the forward strand.
GCAAAAGGCAGGAGAGGCTAATGAATTTCAATCCATATGGTCTGCTAATTAGGGTCTTGTGAAGGCTGGAACACCTATCGATTAACCTGTTTAATATCTTAAAGCCAGTGCCTCAACACGGATAATGCCCGCCCCGCTGCTCTCCAGAAGAATAATGTCATTGTTTGTTTTGCACATGCCAGGAGGAAGTCTCTGCTGATTCCCTAGACGACAAAGGTGCAGCAAGGGCTTTCTCTTTCCTTCTTTGGCAACAAGAAAGCTGCCCCTCCAGATGATAGGGTCCTTCCCCTTTCCTGCAGGTAACTGTCAGTCAGGCGGGGTGTGAGGTATGATAATTCCATCTGTGCCATTGGGATTGTCAGCTGCATTGTTCTGCTCAGTGTGCTGTGGATTGTGAAAAACAACCAGGACGGATGATTTTAAGTAATTGCTCTGACAGAGACTGATTACTACAGTAACAACAGTCAGTTATAGTTAAGGAGTAGCCTTGGCATATGGTCTACATTTGATGTGGGAAGGAGAGTGGGGGAGAGGAAGGAAAAAGCTTTATAATTTTACAGATTGCTTTATGTTTTATAATGACTGAGTTTTCTTTTCCTTTACTTGATTTGGAAAATATCACCAACAGAAGCCTGAAAAAAAAAATCTAAATATTGTTACAGATAAAGGAATTCAAAGAACATATTTAGCTGCTATTAAGATAAACCATAAAATGATTAGGATTTATAAGACCAATAATTATTCACTGCCACAGCATTTATTGTTCTGTGTATTGGGGTTTGTTTTCAACTTTGTGCATTCAGTGATCACCCTTTGTGGAAGCTTGGCCATTCACTGATTGCATAAAACCATTGCATTCATTTTGAAAGATGAATCATTAACATCAGTGGCTAACCTCCAAACTAGTCTGATATTTCATTCATGAAAAATACTTGAACAAAACATACTATTTGATTTACATATCTTTTACAAAATACTGTATATCCAATACTTAATGTAATAAAATAGACTTATCTGGTTTTGCTTAATAAAAGAATAGTAAAAACAATCACAAACATATTTCACATCCACGCAAAATTATATACATTTGCCCTAAACAAACTTGAAAAGCGAGATCTATTTACTTTACCTTTGTAGCTACACATAGAGAAACAAAGAAATTAATAGGTTTCCGTCGAGCTGGGTTTTTAATTTTTATACCATTCTTATTTTAAATTTTTTATAATACCCGAGAAGTGGCACATGAGATTATATGCAGAGCAATGAACTAGAAAGCTCCTTCAAAAATAATAGAAATGATAGTGATTTTTTAAAATAAATGGTAATATGCTCAATAAAATAATTCAATACCAGATAAATAAGAAAGTCTTTGGAATAAAAATTAGGGTAATAATTTAACACTGTGAAAAGTAAGTATGATAAAGTACATCTGAAGGACATTAATTACTTATACGTGTGTGAGCTATTGTTGGGCACATAATGGCAGATCCATTTGCCAGCAGAGTCACGCTGCTCCCAGTATTTTAACTCATTACTTTGTAAATCTCTTCTGTGATACCTTGAGGAGAAAAGGTGCTATTTTAAACCCACTCCTATTTAATATTAATTAGTGTTAAGCCAAATAATTTTCACACCAATTATTACTTAAACAAAGGAAAATGCTGGACTAACTAATATTTTCTAATATGTTCAGGACTAGCTTGTGTTTGAGATTTTCCAATAGGGTTGTGAATATCACCTTCATTTCCAAAGGAGAAAATGAGAGGCTATGATTGGACTGCTCATACAGTCAGGCTTTCCAAGTTATTTCCATGTATTAAGAAGTCTGTGAGTCTCAGGAAGTTTAGAAAAATAGAGTCTTTTCTTTTTTCTTTCTTTTTTTTTTTTCCCCCTTCAGTGATTTGGGTCATGACCTGCCTATGAAAAAATGCAAGTCACATTGCAAGTTGAACTTCCAGCTATTACAAACCATCCATACTAAATAAAATTCTCTGCTGGGAAAACTGGTTATTGCTCAGGAACACTATGGCAATTGGTTCTAAATAGCGCAGTTACTTGGGATTTTTTGCTTCCTAAAAATCACTCTTGGGGCGCGTGGGCGACTCAGTGGGTTAAAGCCTCTGCCTTCAGCTCAGGTCATGATCCCGGGGTCCTGGGATCGAGCCCCACATCGGGCTCTCTGCTCCGCAGGGAGCCTGCCTGCTTCCCCCTCTCTCTCTGCCTGCCTATCTGTCTACTTGTGATCTCTGTCTGTCAAATAAATAAATAAAATCTTTAAAAAAAAAATCACTCTTCTCAAATATGCTTGTCATCCTCTAAACACGCATGCTTCAAAGAGCTGACTGCTTATCCATTCAGTTGAATAAGCAAATTGGTCATAATAAATTCAAATTAAATTTCTCCCTTTAAGACTTTTGGAAGATCTTTTTGAAATAATAGAGTGAAGAGATTTTTTTAATGGAAATTCTCTTAATGAATTAGGAACTAAGTAAACATTTTTATACCAAGGATAACATTTTACAAACTCAATCTAAAACCTGATTATTTTGTCCTGGATGTTAAAGGTCATAGTCTATTTTTTAAATGTTTCAAAAAAAATTAACATTTTAATAAGTATTTCTAATGTTTTCTTAGGTTTCACTCTTTACTTTCTATTAAAGTCCAGTCTTTTCCTATTTTTTTTTTTAATCTAAACTTCCATTTTTGGATAAAAGCAGGGAATTAATATCTAATTTGAGAAGCAGGTAACACCTTTGGTAACCTGAATTTTGATAAATTGTATTTTAATCTCTTTGAGGATCTTAAATACATATACAGATCTGCAGAATGTAGTTAAGAATTTAAATCATTCTATATTCTTTAATTATTTTACCTCGGCCTTTTTTTTCCCCCAATTATCTATGACTTTGTAATTCATGCCAAAACCTAGAGGTTTTAGACAATAACAGTGGATTCTTTCTTATGATTCTGTGGGTCCAGAATTTGGGCAGGACTCAGTTCTTCTGCTCTATCTGTCATTAACTGAGTTCACTCACTCAGCTGGCTTTTAGCTGCCACTGGGCTGAGTTGCAACATCTAAGAAGGCTTCACTCACACTGGCATTTCATTGTCCATTTACTTGTCCCCCCCACCCCGTGTAATATTTCTTCATTCAGTAGTTTTGTTCAACTTTCTTTTTTTTTTTTTTAAAGATTTTATTTATTTATTTGACAGATAAAGATCACAAGTAGGCAGAGAGGCAGGCAGGGAGAGAGGGGGAAGCAGGCTCCCCGCCAAGCAGAGAGCCTGATGCGGGGTTCGATCCCAGGACCCTGGGACCATGACCTGAGCTGAAGGCAGAGGCTTTAACCCACTGAGCCACCCAGGTGCCCCTCAACTTTCTTTATATCATGGTGGTTGAATTCCCCAGAAAGATGTTGTCGGTCCTCTTAGAGGTTAGACCCAGACCTACCCCAGTGTCACTTTTGGTACATTCTGTTTAGCAAAGCAAGTCTAAAAGCCATCCCAAATTCAAGAGGAGAAATAGTCTACCCAAATGAGAAGCATGGCCTGCACATATAGGGAAGGGACAAATTAATAGAAGACAACTTTAGAAATCATCTCCAAACCTCCTAAGAAACCATTGTTAATTTGATCAAGATGAGAAAATAATTCAGCCACACAAAATAAAACTGATTTCCTTAATTTCATTAGTTACCTATCATAGAGAAAGATGGGCTAAAAAAAATCTGCTTTATTTAGTAAATTTTGGTCCCTTTATACATATCTATCTATATTTCTTAATGTTTTTTTTAAATTATCAACTTTACAAGATGTTTCATGTTGCAAAACACATTCTTCTCTAAGACTGTTCATTGTGTGGGTTGATAAGACCAGAGTGCATTTGTTTTCTAAAAACATACTTGACCTCATCCTGTTCTCATTATTTCTCAAAAATACAGATTTGAAAAGTTATTATTCTAGCATTAGGTCTAGTCAGTGAAATCTCAGAACATATTATACAGGTTAGGTTCAAAATACATTTTCTAAATACATTAGTAAATAAATGATTTGTTTACAAGTTCTCTGAAACAATTTTTGGTGCTTGTTCAAATAAATGAAACCATAGAAGAGAGTATTTCTTTGACACTAGACTGATTTGTGTTTAAATTTTCCTTTGAACAGTTATAAGGTTAATGGTTTTATTCATTTTTAGAATGAAGATGTGCTCACCTACTATGCAGGCATGTGGGAAGGATCAAAAGATGGTATCTGTGAAATTCTTAGCTCAGTCAGTGGACATAACCCTCATCTAGTGGTAGCTTTTAATATTAAACTCTTTCAAGTCAAAATTTTTGAAAAAATGACCTATTTTTAATTGGTTTGCTTGCCAAATATGTGGATCTTTAAAAGATGATTGTTTCAATTTTTCTGAAACTCAAGAAAATAGGAGCTTTGATTAATTTTATTTTTCATTGGAATGGATATGTTCCTGATCACAAGTCTCCCCAAAAGGGTTATTATTGGGGTGCCTGGGTGGCTCATTCGAGAGCCAAAGAAAGCTCTTGCTTTTGGCTCAGACCATGAACTCACTCCCCCACCCCCAGTTGGGCTTCACGCTCAGTGGGGAGTTTGCTCACAGCTTCTCCCCCTCTGCACTTCCCGCTGCTCGTGTTCACACAAGCACGAGCTCTCTCTCTATCTCTCTCAAATAAATAAATCTTTAAAAAAATAAAAAATAAAAATAAAAAGGTATTATGATCAAATATATTTGAGAAATATTATATGCTCTTAAGTGTCTCTTAGAGAACAATAATATATATGAAAGGATACAGAATATTTCATGTTGGCGGTTCCATGGTGTAATGGTGAGCACTCTGGACTCTGAATCCAGAATATTTCATGTAAAATTGAAAATATCCTTAAGCTTTTTAATTCACCATTACTACAACCTTTTGTAAAATCTAAATACATAATAGTTTAACCAAATCATGAAATTGAAAATTATCAACCCACTGTACAGGGAGATATTACCTCGGAGATATTGTAGCTTCAGCTCCAGACCAGCACGAGAAAGCAAATATTGCAATAATGTGAGTAAAATGATTTTTTTGGTTTCCCAGGGCATATAAGTTATGTGTACACTACACTATTGTCTATTAATTGTGCAATAGCATTATGTCTAAAAAATATACATACCTTAATTATAAAATACTTCATTGCTAAAAAATACTAACCATCATCTGAGCTTTCAGCAAGTCATAATCTTTTTGCTGGTGGAGTTTCTTGCTTCGAGGTTGATGGTTGCTGACTGATCAGGGTGGTGGTTACTGAAGGTTTGGGCAGCTGTGGCAATTTCTCAAAATAAGAGAACAGGGAAGTTTGCCACATAGATTGACTTTTTCTTTCACAAACCATTTCTCTGTAGTATGTGATGCTATTTGATAGAATTTTGCCCACAGTAGAACTTCTTTCAAAATTGAAGTCAGTCCTCTCAAACCCTGCCATTGCTTTACCAACTAAGTTTATATAATATTCTAAATCCTTTGTTATCATTGCAATGAACTCCACAGCATCTTTACCAGGAGAAACCACTAGCTATCCCAAGAAACCACTTGCTTTGTTCACTGGTAAGAAGCAATTCCTCATCCATTAAAGTTGTATCACGAGAGGGAGGCGATTCATGGCCATCTTCAGGCTCCACTTCTGATTCTAGTTCTCTTGCTATTTCCTACGTCTGCAGATACTTCCTACATGGAAGACTTGAATCTCTCAAAGTCATCCATTAAAGCTAGAATCTACTTCTTCCAAATTCCTCTTCATGTTGCTGTATCGACTTCTTCCTATAAATCATGAATGCTCTTAATGACATCTAGAATGATGAATCCTTTCCAGATTTTCATTTACTTTGTCCAGATACGCCAGAAGAATCACTATATACAGTAAAGCAGTGATAGCCTTACAAAATATATTTCTTAAATGATAAGACTTGAAAGTCAAAATCACTCCTGGATCCACGTGCTGCAGAATGGATGCTATATAAGTAGGCATAAAAATAGCATTAACCTCATGATGCTTCTCCATCAGAGTTCTTGGATGACCAGTGAGCAACCACATTTTGAAAGGAATCTTTTTTTCTGAGCAGTGGGTCTGAACAATGGGTTTAAAATATTCAGTAAACCATGTTGCAAATAGATGTGCTGTCATCCAGGCCTTGTTGTTCCATTTATAAGGCACAGGCAGAGTAGATTTAGCATAATTCATAAGGATTATCAGCCCTAGGACTTTTTGGAATGGACAATGAGAGTTGGCTTTAAATTCAAGTCACTAACTGCACTAGGCCCTTACAAGAGAGTCAGCCCACCTTTCGAAGCCAGGCACTGATTTCTCTTAAGCTATGAAAGTCCTAGATGACATCTTTTTCCAATATATGACTGCTTCATCTACATCAAAAATCTGTTGTTTAGTGTAGTCCTCTTCATTAATGATCATAGACCTTCTGGAGAATTTGTTGCAGCTTCTGTATCAGCACTTGCTGATTACCTTGTACTTTCTGTTGTGGAGATGGCTTCTCTCCTTAAGTCCTCATGAACCAACCACTGCTAGCTTCACACTTTCCTTCTGCAGCTTCCTCACCTCTGTCAGCCTCCAGAGAATTGAAGAGTGTTAGGGCCTTGCTCTGGATTAAGCATTGGCTTAAGGGAGTGTTGTGGCTGGTTTGATCCTCTATCTAGACCACTCTTTCTCCCTGTCAGCAAATAGGCTGTTTCTCTTTCTTATACGTATGTGTTCCCTGAGTAGCACTTTTAGTTTCCTTCAGGAACTCTTCCTTTGCATTCCCAAGTTGCCCAACAGTTTCGTGCAAAAGGCCTAGATTTCAGCCTATCTCAACTTTCTACAGGTCTTCCTCAGTAAGCTTAATCTTTTCCAGCTTTTGATTTAAAACGAGAGATATGAGACTCTTTCTTTCATATGAACACTCAGGGAACATTGTATGATTCCTAACTGCCTTATTTCAATATTGTACCTTAGGGAATAGGGAGGCCCATAGAGAAGGAGGAGAAGTCCTAACACAGGAAAATAGCCAGTCTGTGGAGCAGTCAGGACACACACATTAATTAAGTTCACCATCTTGTATGGGCACAGCTCATGGTGCCCCCAAAACAATTGCAATAGCAACATCAAAGAGCACTGGCCGCAGACCGCCCTAACAAATACAATAATCATGAAAAAAATAGAAATACTGTGAGAATTACCAAAATGTGGCACAGAGACAGGTAGGGAGCAAATGCTGTTGGAAAAATGGTGCCCACAGACTTGTTCTACACAGGGTTTTCACAAACCTTGAATTTGGTTAAAAAAAAAAAATGGACATCATGTGAAGCCCAGTAACGTGAAGTACAGTATAATGAGGTATGCCTGGATGGTCTCTGCACTTTGAGGACAGTTTGATTTTGCTTAAGAGTAACAGTTCAATTTGGAGATACCCAATAAACTTAAGCTTATACTAAATAATCAATGAAATCTTATATATTTTAAGAGGTTCGTAAGAACTCCGGGTCAATTCTTGTATTCTTCTAACAAACTTTAATGCATTGTGTAGAATTGTATGCCCTTAGACTAATAGGTCCCAGACTACTATGTTTTAATAGTTGAGGTATATCTATATCTATATCCATATCTATATCTATACCTATATATCTCACTTTAATGCAGAATATATAGATATATAGATAGATGGGCTTCCTCTTCAGTTCCTTCCTGGAATTACTGAAATTTAAGTAAAGAGACAAGATTTACAGGGGAATCCAATGATCAATTTTGTTAAATCAGTAATTTCGATTTTATCCTCAAAATACTCCTATAAATTCTGCCCAGGGTGTAGTTGTCTAACCCATAGAACAAAATCCTGATGTTTTATGACAGTTGTTTACTTTAATTTTACATTCTCTTTCCCACCACCCAGTCATTAATTTGTAACTGCAAAGGCACAAATGCCTTTATATTCCAACATATATCACAATACGTATCACAGAAGAGCTACCATAGAATTGGACAGAGAGATGGGTAACAGTAGCTGGTGGATGGTAGATAAACAGAAGGAAGCGAAAGGGGGCAGAGCAAGGAAGGAAAGCAAGGAGAAAGAAAGAGAAAGGAAAGGAGGAAAAAGGACAAATGTACACATTCATAATTGTTCCAAAGAATCATGTACAAGTCTACACAAAATTAACCAATAGTCCTTTTAAGTTAAGGACCAAACACAAAATCCTGTGATGAAAACTAATATGCATAAATAAGAACGAAAGATACACACATTAATTAGTTATTTGTTTGCTTCTCTCACTAGAAAGAAACTCTTTGCTAATGGGATCAACGTCTTCATATAATGCCTGGCACGAAGGAAGTTACTCTTCATATGTTCGTTCAAAGGATAACTTTATTAAGCACATATTATAAAACGTATGGTGTCATCTGAAAAAGGTTTGTCAAGCAATCCAAAAAAACATTTGACACAGTTCTTATGTAAAGAACAAACTTCACATATGGCTGATGCTTTAGGACCCCATGAAGCTCTGTTATCTTGAATTCCCCGTCCATGCCTGTGGTACCATCCCTGTTGCTTGAGAGAGCAGCGCCAGAATGGGGAAGTTCTTTAGGAGCGAGTCTCAAACATTGCGACATTTTGCTCCCTGGAGCAAACAAACTTTTCTTTCAGGATGACAGAAGACATCAGTTTTAAGGAAATATTTGGGTGAAACATTTCATCCAAGGAATCAATTTAGCTGTGTAGAAATAACTACCCGTAAATGCACGCATCCATTTACTCTTTTTGGAGACATTTGTCTAACACAGGTTAAGTCAGAATAAGTCAATGAGGGGGCATGTAAATTTGAATGACAAATAGAATACATGTCTCATTTTGTCGAGATTTTTCCAGAAGGATAATATTTAGAAAAACAATAACCTATACTATCCACTTCTACACAAAGACTATAGCTGCCTCACAAACTTCATGCATTAATTCTGCAGGATTTCTTGTGAGATAAAGCAAGATCCAAACAGCATAAAAGGGAAGCAGTAGGAGCAACATGATTTTTTCAGATTTCCTTAAAAAAAAATTTTTTTTTCAGTTTTTCAGAGATGAAAGTGTTGTCTTCCTTAGAGAATGGGATGCTTAATACCACTTTTGAAATACTATAATTTAGCTAAAATAGGGAAACAAAGGGGAAATGATTGAAAACTTCTGCATGGTAAAAGAGGGGAGAGGAAGAGAAAAATCACAGGCAGTATACTAGTTACAAGTTAAGTCCTCTTAACTGATTTATTTTACCATTTTTTGTTCAAGTAACCTATTTAAAAACTCATCCATGCATAGATTGCCCCTATTATTAATAGTAAATGTACATTTCAACCTGTCAAGTTTTTCTAGCCCCACTTCTGCAAGGTTTTTTCTGTTTTTTTTTTTTTTTTTAGGGAAAAAAAAAAATTTAAAAAGCAAAGGCATTTCCTAGGGCACATGCTGCCAGACACCCAGCATTTATCTTATCTCAGTTGATGACTTTCCTTTTATCCTGAAATGATTTGACAATGACTCTATGATTTCCTGTACAAATTACCCTTTGAAAGTGGCAGTGGCGCTTGGCAGCGATCTTCACTTAATTACTGAGTGGATTATTAGCATACGGCTCCCCCCCCCCTTCATTTCTTTATATCTTCTAGATTGCGTTGACAGTTCCCTTTCATTGCCTGCTTTAACTCACTGAATACTAAACATTATGCAGATTGCAGCTGAGAAGTACCCAGGCTACTCCAAAACCCTAGTCTGCACCAAAACCTTTTTGATGGAGAGTAATTTACAGGTCAGAAATCAATAGTGTGTCTGGGAAGTACATTTGTGGGTTTTCTTAATTTAGATTAGGGTGGGGTGGCGCAAAGCACTAATGTTCAAAAGTGAATATTGCTCTGTGATCTTTCTGAAAAACAATTAGTTTTGTTCCTTCCTTTAATATCCTTGTCTTTAAATAGACTGAGATCTTGAGATTCTATTTCTCTTCTACTCATTACTGCTACCTGACTGGGGAGGGGATTAAGGAGACCCTGTTTTGAGAAATGGTAAGTTTCACTCCTATCAGTCTCTGAAGTCAGCAGTCTGATAAGCTGACCTCCTCAGCAAGTGTGAAGTGTTATTTATTGTTTGCCAGGCAAGACAAATGCAAATGATAAATTGCAAAGATCTCTTCGGCACTCTCAGAAGGAACCTTCTCTTCTGTCTTGGCTCCCATCTTTTGGCACAAATTTGCACATATGTCGGGCATTCTCCATCCAGATCTTTATCCTTTTTTTTTTTTTTCCCTCCCTGAACTGCATTCTAAAGCATCTTCCACGTTTCCCAGGGTGTAGCAGGGACACGGACCCCTTCCCATTTCAGCCTTATGGTATAGCTTAGTGCGTGTTTTTGTTTTTGTTTTTGTCTTTTTTCTCTCTGTGTCTCTCCTTGGGAGGAGAATACAATACATGAGTGATTTCAAGACGTGGTGGAGGTGACACCAAAGCAATAGGAGTCCGCGCGGGTCGGGGGGAACAGCTGGGTGCTGACTATGTCATCTCCATTCCAGGACTATCAACCACCAGCTTTATTCTTCTACTGTTACATCTGCTATGAAATTTGGGTCTTCCAGGTGGCAGCCCAACATGCTGTCCAGTGCGATGAGGCCATTTAAATGCTTTGAGCTAATGCTGCATATCCATTTTCTAAACAAGTTAGCAGATACCATATGCAGCAATTAAAGTTTTATTGAGGGGCGCCTGCTTACCATACTGAATTTGGATTGGCTACCATCTGTCTCAAAGCCTGTGGTACCATCCCTGTTGCTTGAGAGAGCATTTGTAAGGATAGGAGATTTTTCTCAACTTCTGAAGAAGCTGCTTGCATTATTTTTTACAGGCAAGCCCACAAAAGTGGAAGTGGTACAAAGGAAAAGTACCAGACAATTAGAAGTTAGGATGGAGGACATGTGTTTGAGCGGTATGGGCCACTACACCAAGAACACAGAATCCTGTCACTTCCACCCTGGCAATTTTTAATGGGTAGGTCTTGCTGAATATGCTATTTTTCAGAGATAGTTTCTACAGGCAACTCGATGAACCAAAATTAGGACTAGGTGAAGGACGTGGGAATTGTTTTGCCTCTGTAAGAGCAAATGCAACTGTTCTCATGGTCTAAGAAAATATTACCTGGAAGCACAGGGAAAAATTAAAATATAAATTTACATTTTTCTCACTCTCCTGGTAAATCTCTACGGAGACAAAGCTGTTTAAGATCAATCAGAGCTGAACAAAGGATTTTGAAGAAAGCATTTATTAAAATTTAAGTAACGCCTAAATACTTGAGCTATGATGGTTTACTAATAGGTTGTTAATGTTTGATGTTTTCTCAGACATATTTATCTTTATACCTTTGACCTTCATGAATACTCAGAGGGAAAAACATCTGATAGTGCAATTCAAAACCTCTTTGAAGTTTTAAAACAATGGCCTGAGTATTAGTATAGACTAAGAGAATAAGGACTAGAGACCAAATTGGTTCACAAACTCCGGGTTGCCTAGATCTTGGTTATATTCCTCTATATTTCTGTGGATCCTATTCCATAGGGAAAAAAAAAAATGATGTTATCAAAGCCTTGTTGTTGATTGTGTCTGAGCTAAGGTTTTGAATCTTGAAAATAGCTGGTAAGTGAGAAGAGAAATAGCTCTTTTTTTTTCCCCCTAGCTTCATTGTATCATATGGTGATGCTGTTCATTAGGGCTTCCTCACTACTCAGGTCCTGGTGAGCAATGTCAAATTTCGTGAGTGACAAGTTCATAGCATCATGGTCGTAAGCCTCATCTACTTAGAAAATGCAATGTGCTTGAACGAAAACACTGAGTATGATTCAGGAGACCCACATTAGCCTAAGAATTGCTATTCGCCAGCTAGGAAAATCACCAGCCTCTCTGAGTCTTTTTTCCTGTTCTGTAAAATGGAGCTTAAAATCCATGTCCACTTCTCTTTGGATCACTGTGAGATTTCAAAGAGTCTAGAAGATTTCTGTAAATAATCATTGACGTATGCATTGAAAAGTAATTTGTAAATTGTAATGTCACAAATCCTACACAAACCTCCAGCTGAAGGTCAAGTGTCATGTCTTTCACAAAGCCTTTTAAATAACATGGATCCTCTGTTTCTCCTCTGAACCCAAATAGTAATGTCTTTGTACCTGTCTAAAGACATTCTTTCCTCTCTCTGGTAACCTAAGAGAGGAGATCCACGACAATCATCTAAAATTTTGCTATTTCATTTGTGTGGTCCATAAAACTAAAGCATTAGCATTACATGGGAGCTTTTTAGGAACTCAGAATTTCAAGTCTCTCCCAGACCTACCAAATGAAACTGTTTCACAAGACCACCAAGCGAGTTATAGAAATATTAAAGTTTGAGACACATTGCTCTATACAATGACTCTAGTTTTCTCAGGAAATCTCATTTTTTTTTTCTATTTAAGATATTTACTATGGAAGAGCTTGTGGAACTTTAAAGATTGCTAGTACAACCCCATTATTTCAAGAATAAAAGAAAGAATATCCAAACCAGGATTCATATAAATTAGGATTTGCGTAAGATTAAATGTCTGGTTTGCTTATTTGCTGTTTGTTTATCAATTATTGAGTGCTTAGTATGAATTAGACCCTGTAGTAGGCATGGAGGATTCTTTTTGGACATGATGAATTTTGAATTTTCACTCTAATGGTTTCTTAGAGTATGTGCTTCTTACTTTCTCTGTTTTAGATTCTCATGATGCCTAATATCAGAGGTCATCTAGCCTAGAGGGCGCAGATAAAAGTTTTCTCACTCCTATGAGATGCTGCTTGAGCCATCCCAGAAGTCTTCTTTAAGGGGTGTCTGATTCAGCCTGGTCTTACATTTGCTTTACATTCCTTCCAGACTCACATACTTTTTTATCTTTACTGCTGTAACATTGGAAAATCTCTGCTTAATGAATTTGGTGAAATCAAATGTCATTCTTCGGTTACTTGTATACACGAGAAAAATGGCTCATTGGCCAGCATTACACCATAGCATTGGCAAATACACCTTATCTGTGCTTTTCATTCATTCTCTAAACCATGCCCACCCTAACTTAGAATTACTATTATCATACAACAATTATAATAGTTAACACATATGAGGATCTCCCCACATGCCAGGCATGCTTCTAAACATGTCACATGTATTTTCCTCATCCTCGAAGCCATCCTAAGAGGCAACATTATCTCCTTTTTACAGATGAGCTAATAGAGGCTCTGAAAAATCAAGTAAGTTTCACCTATTTTCGAACACTTGGCAGGTAGACTTTAAGGCCTATCATTGTATACAAAGCCTTAAAGTAATGACTGTACTTTTGCAATGATTTCCAACAGGATAGGTTGTATCTAATTATGTGTTTTTTCTATTCTTTCTGTACTTAAAGTGGCAGATCTGCCACCAGTGACAATGGGAGTTCTAGATATATTAGCCAAATAACTCTTCCAAAAGAATTAAACAAACTGATGAAGATCTTAAGTTTAGTTAAAGTACTTTCATTTCCCTGACTGAAAGGTCAATCGAAGCCAAGAGGAACTACAGTTGCAATTATTTATTGACTGTATAGTGTTCTTCCTCCATGAACAGTAATTGTCTAATTTTTATAACCCTAAATATCTTCTAGTCATTTTGTCTATAACACAACATTGGACAAATGCCTATGTTACTCCCTTGAATTTTCACTCTAATGGTTTCTTAGAGTATGTGCTTCTTACTTTCTCTGTTTTAGATTCTCATCATTGAGTCATTTGCCTCAAGTAGTCTGAAAATGTATTTAGGTCTCAATACCTTATTAGAATTTTATATAGAGGCTTGGTCATTCAAGTCAAAAGGTTGACCCTAACATCAGTCTAAGAGTTTCTGGCCCCCATCTCCTTGCTCATTACTACCTTACTACCTCACTTTTACACTTGGACTTGTCTATTTCATGGGCAGAAGCCAAGTCTACAGAAGAGTAAATGATCTGACTACAGATTAAAGTATCTCCTTCCATGTGTTTTCACTCTGGAGCAATGTACTGGTCACTCAATTTATGCTCTAGTTCCTAACCTGCTTCTGTTCTTCAACTTGGCTGCCTCTTCCTCCATTTCTCTGATTGTTAGTATCCCCAGAGAGGGTAAGAAACTGTATTAAATAATATTGGTGTTCTAGCAAAGTTCTGTAATGCTGAAAATACTGATGGAAAATAAAACCTGGGGATTATTTACACCTTCAGTTTCCCTATTCTTCATGATCTGAGGCAATCAGTGCTGTATGCTCTATGGTCAAGATCTTCTCAACATTAGAACACACAAAGGATATATTTAGTACCTATTGTTGTTGTTGTTTTTTTTTTTTTTTGAAAGAGACACATTTCTAGAACCTCACTATAACACTGCCGACTCTTGAAAAATTCCTCTGCAAGCCTGGACTAGTTCCAAGAAGATGATGCAATTAATTAAATACCAAAGATCTCCTTATAAGTCAGTTTTACCAAAAACGGTCTCATGGTACATGCCCCAAGGTCATGTTGCATATAGAGGCTCCAGGCAATTTCTTTCACCGAGCTCAAGATATCAGTCTATAACCTGTAGTCATTTCCACGCCTTGGTCTCTTCTTATAGGACTTGTCATTGATTGCAATTTTGCCCTTGGCTCTACAAACAGCTTTGCTCAGACCTTTTGTTGCTAGCTTGATTTGCAGCTGTGCAGATCTCTCAACAGTCCATAGGTGTGTTGCATTACTTCAGAATCTTCTTTGGAGAGTTTAGCTAGCACTATATGCAATCTCATATTCCTTCAGCAATAATTTATTAAACATATGCTCTAAGAAATACCAGAATATTCATGACCAAAATCTTCAACAAGGTCCATTGACTAAAATATATCATCAGAGCTCCTTAGGGTAGAATAAGAGATTCTTCAGAACCTGGAAACCACCTGTTTTCTGTTGTGATTCCAATTTCTTCCTCTGCCAACTCTCCCCTTCAATCCATCTGAGTTACTTAGTCGCTGTGATAATAATAAAAACAAGTCAGACCTGAGCCTGTCAGGATATATTAGTGATTCTCACACACTAACCAGCAAGTCTGGGAATTAGTCTATGCCTGTGTCTCCTCGATTGTGAATGCAGTATGGTGAGGTCTGTGAACTGAACTGGTGAGTATGCACCCCTACCTGACTCCCTTTGAGTGAGATCGGGTGAACATTGGCCTGTCTTCCAATCATTGAACTCAGTGTTTCCATCAGCATTTCTAAAGAATGAAATACAAAAAGGAACTTCAGAAAGTAGACTTGGGCCTCCTTGGCTCATAGCCTCAGTCCCTCTAACTTGACCTTGATTTTCTACTAAGAATCTCTTATATTTCCTCATATGGATCCCTTCTATGAATTCAGATAGTAACTAATAATAGCAAACATGCCTTTCCCAGAATACTTATTACTGCAGCCATGATTAGGCATGAGTTTGATCCGTGTAATCACAATTCGTGCTCTTGGATATGGCATTCTATGCATTTCAAATCCCACCCTTCTGTGCCACTCCTTGCAATTTCTTGGTTTGTTTCCTCTAACACCCACTTGCACACGACAGGTCAGTCTCCAACCTAACCCTTTCCCACTCCGTTTCCAATGTCCAGCTCACCAGTGAGTGAGGTCATGACACTTAGGGCAATAAGGAACATATGCGCACATCAAAATCAACACATCTACTATCAAAGTATCTGCTTTCCCACTCCTGTTCCATCTTGATAAATAGAAACATGTTCACTCACTTCAAATTAGAAGTTTTTTTCACTTTTATGAATTATATTCAAGTCTTATCAATTCTTGTCTGAGAAACTGAAACAGAATCCCAAGCTCAAAAGAGTAAAGCAGAAATAAATCTAAGTCTCTGTTAAATACATATTACTTGCAGACAATATAATTTTTAGAGAGTATAATTATATGAATTATACCCAAGTCCTTTCTATACTCCCAAGTATCTCTTGAATTTGAATTGGTCACTATCTATCTCACCACAGCTACAATTAGCATACCAGGTATATATAAAATTTCTCTTCTGGAATGTTGTAAACATCATCTAATTTGCCTCCCTGATTTTATTCTTTTAGAATTCATGTGCATCCTTTACCCAGATGGCCATCAGGAATCTTTCTAAATCACTACTATAATCATGACTCTCATCCTTCTAGATTATCTCTTTTGTAAAATGACCTCTGATCCCATCTGCTAATATTGTCTTCTCCCTCTTTGTATATACTTAAAATATGTTTTATGTATCCCTATGTCCTTATGTATAAGGCAAGGGAATTTACACAAATACTGGGTTGTCACATTTCCTTACCAGTGACATCTTTAATCAAAGAATACATGGTTAGGGTTTTGGCAATAGGAGAGGCCTTTCACGGCCAATATTTAAGACCTGCTGCACTGCAAGCTGTCTATTTTCATCAAAATTATGTCTTCCTCAGACAGTTATCTGCTCAGGTTCCAAGATGTCCTACCTGGGAAATACGAGCCGCTTGGAAGAGAAGAAATTTGGAGTTTCTCCAGATGGGCACACAAAAAAAGAACTTCATTTGTTATTGATAACCCAAAACTTACATGCCTTCCATAGAGAATTTTCAGTTTTCCTCTGCTTTCTTTTACTGAGCTTGGTATTCTGCTTCATCTTCTCAAACAATAATCATCATCCATTAATGGAATTAATTATTGCAGCAATTGAGCACCTTCATATTTACCAGGTGCTGTATAAGCTCTATAATTGTCCTCACATCCCCCCCATGAGGTAAGCAATATTAGCCATAATTTTGGGGGGAGGAACCTGATAGGGAACTCACCTAGATATTGAATAGCAGTAGTGAATGATGAATGGTGGATAATATAACTCCAAAACCTTTGCTCTTAACCACACCATCATGGTACTTCCCTGAATCAATAATTAATTAACTAATGGTATTATTAGTATTATTATTATTAATCTCACTGGGTGAGTGTCCCTTGTTCCCTTTGTCTTGATAGCAGAGACCCAGTGGCAAGAATTCTCAAATTCTTAAAAATTATATCACATTGACTTGTCATGTTAAACAGGGCTCATAAAAGACACTGAAGATGCTTCTACAAAATCCAGTAGCACTTGAAGCTTCACAGACATTTGAACCATCTTCTCATTTTGTAGCATTTAAGTCAGTTTGAGCTTCAAGCCATCCTGTCACTTTGTTGTCTGCTAGTATATTTGGAATAATCCTAAAATATGGTCATAGGACTTACATAATCTGGCAGCATGAGGAAAAGGAGCATTTTAATGGCACTGTCTCTCTTTTTTAACCTTTTGTTATGGATGATTTCAACTTATACAAAGGTAGAGAGCACAGTGCAATAAATCCCCTCGTTTCTATCCCCCAGCTCTAGCAATCAACTTTCATTTCATCTGTAACTTCCCATTTCTCCCCTCACTGGATGATCTTGAAGCAAATCTCAGATGCATCATTTCATTCAGATTTCATTATTAACTTTCTTAAACAATCACAATACCATTATTTACACCAAAAAAATTCCCTATAACTCCTTATTGACATTAAATATGCAGTCGGTGTCCCGACTTCATCCAAGTTTACCTTTTACATATTATTTTCACAGTTGCTTTTCAAACTGGAATTCAAACAAGGTCCATAATTTTCACTTCATTGGTATGTATTCCTAAGTCCATTTTACTCTCCAGCCTTTTTTTTCTGTATTTATTTATTTATTGTTTAAAGATTTTTATTTATTTATTTGACAGAGAGAGATCACAAGTAGGCAGAGAGGCAGGCAGAGAGAAAGGAGGAAGCAGGCTCCCCGCTGAGCAGAGAGCCCCACGTGGGGCTCGATTCCAGGACCCTGAGATCATGACCCGAGTCGAAGGCAGAGGCTTAACCCACTGAGCCACCCAGGCGCCCCTTCAATTTATTTTTTTAAGAATCTTAGTCTTTTGTCTTATAGGACAAAAGGGTAGGGAGGGACAAAAAGGTAGGCGACTGTAGGGTTGCCTTCCTTCTAGAATTTACCAATTCCTTCCCTGTGGTGTCATTTAGTGTATTCCTCTGCCTTTGAATTCTCTGTAAACTGGTAGACAAATCTAGGGACTTGACCTGTCAGTTTATTTTTGTTTTAGGAGGTGGTAATATTTTACTTTCAAATTTCATAGGAGGGAGGATATTTTGTTGTAGTTATTATTCTCATTAATACCTTAAATTGTCCCCTTTTTGTCTAGTGCAGGACTTTTCCAGGGTCCTGAGTCCTTGAGACACAACCCCAGGTGTTTTTGTTAGAGTCTTTCTTTTCTGGTACTGCATGATGTTTCAGGTTCATCTGACAACTTTCAGGGTTCAGCTTGGAATCAGCTATTTGTCCAAGAAGCCCATTTTGATGTGGGAAGCCATATGTTTAGGCCACAATCTCAGGGTTCCAGATAGTCATGTTTCTAGATTGGAAATTGTTTCCAGATCTTTTTAAAAGACAGAAATTTTTTGAAGTGTTGTTATTCAGATTTTTTAAGCTGCTTACTTGATTTATCTGTTATATATGCAGTAGTTGCGGAATAACAATAACCATAAGATTATTAAAAACTATGTAATTTTTTTTCTAATTTCTTGCTTAGGCTATCCTTAAGATGTATACCACTAGGGATAAAGATAAATAGTCAAGTTACTGAATTTTAAAGTTACCATCAAGCCGTTAGTTCAACATACAGTTCATTTCATTTGTTTAATCTTGCTTTTAAATTTTAGAGACTCCTTTATTTTCATTTTAATTTAACTGTCATATAGTCATATAAAATATAGTTCCAAAATTAGATCAACCAAACAAGGTAAATTCAGACAAGAGCCTGTCCTTTTTCCCATGTTCCCCTTCCCCTTTTAGAAGTAACTACTGGGTTGATTTTATGGTTTATTTTTACAACCTTAAATTTAAGAAAATGGATATATGTTTATAAATATTCAGAGATAAATAGAAGAATGCTGTATGTATTTTTCTCAATCTTTTTTTTTTCACTTACCAGATCCCGAATATCACTTCATAACAGTTTATAAACATATCCTTCCTCTTTTAATAGATGCACAGTATTCCATTGTGTGGATGCGCATGGTTTCTTCAATTGGTCCCGGTTACAATAAACATTTAGGATATTTCCATTGTTATTGAAAATTGCAAAATAATCAATAGTTCTATGTACATATCATTTATATTTTTCTATTGTATCTTTGAAATATATTTCTAGAAGTGGGCTATCTGGGTCAGATGATACATGCATATAGGAATTTTTTAGATATCATCAAATTCCCATGAACAATATATGAAAGTACCTTTTCCCTTCTGCCTCCCCATCAAGTTATGCGTCAATTTTTGGATTTTTTTCCCCTAATTGGCACTTCTCTTACTATTAATAAAGTTGAACATCTTTTCATAGATTCAAAAATTAGTTGTACTTCTTTTTTAGCCCTTTTCTCTATGAAGTTTTGGATTTTTTTTTCCTCTTTATTTTTTTTAAAAACTCTTATATTATTAGGAATATTAACCTTTTAATGGTGAAGTGAGTCCAATTCTTTTTTCGGTTCATCATTTGTCTTTATACATTACTTATGTTTTATTTTTTATGCGGTGTGGAAGTTTTTGTTTCTTTCTTTGATTGATCAATTAATTGAATTTTGCATAATAATATGTATCAATCTTTTCTTTTATTGGTTTTAGATTTTGAGCCCTAACTAGGAAAGTTTACCCCAATGCCAGTTTGTAGATGAAATCCTCATGTATCCTTTTAGTATTTATATTAGTTAATTATTTACAATTACTCCTCTTAATCCACACAAATTTAGCATAATAGATAGTATGAGAATTAGATCCAATCTTACTCTTCTGTATGGCTATCCAGTTATCTTCACTCACTTAATAAAAATTCCATTCTTTCATGACTAATTTGAGATAGTGCTTTATTGTATGCTAAGTTGAGCCTATTTCTGGATTTTATAACACGCTATATTAATTTATCTGTCTATATTCATCAGACAACATATATTGCTTTAATTATAGAGGTTTTAAAATATATATTTAATCTGGTAAGGTTGGTTCCCCCTCATTACTCCTATTTTTCAAGGTTTTCCTGAATGTTCTTGCTTTTAATGCTCCTCCAAATAAATGTTATAATCAAATTGTCTAGGTCCATAACAAAACATGATGGTGTTTTTATAGTGATTGCATTGAATTTATAAATTAACTTAGAAAGAACTGACATTTTTACTGATGATGAGCCTTTCAGACCAAAACCATGGTTAAGCCTGTCCATTATTTCAAATTTACTTTGTACTTTGTAGTTTTTCCTCATATAGGTCTTGAACATTTTTTGTTAAATATTTTATTTTATAATTATTAGATTAGATAGACATGGATATAGATATAGCTCTATAAAATGTTAAGGAACTTAATGTCATTTTTACCTGCAATACATTTTCATGTGCCCCCATGCCCTTTTGCCCATGGTATTGTACTACTTTTGATATTGCTGACTCTTTCAGACGGCATATTAACCAAGCATAGAAGCAATCATGAAGTGAATTATTCAACCACACAATCACAAACATTAAAGTTTCTAAATTCCAACAATATCTCTAATTCTTTTTTTTTTAAAGATTTTATTTATTTATTTGACAGAGAGAGATCACAAGTAGGCAGAGAGGCAGGCAGAGAGAGAAGGAGGAAGCAGTCTCCCCGCTGAGCAGAGAGCCCGACGCGGGGCTCGATCCCAGGACTTGGGACCATGACCTGAGCCAAAGGCAGTGGCCTAACCCCCTGAGCCACCCAGGCGCCCCACAATATCTCTAATTCTTAAGTGAAGTGTCAGGATATATGTTTATAATTTGATGAGACACAACATAAACTATGTGTGCTTCATTTTCATTGTCCTTTTAAAAATTTATTCAAATTATCACCCACGGTGTTATTAGAAACCCTAAATATACTAAGGAACTGTGTCTCTGTATACTGAATGTTTAAAAAAAAAAAAGGAAAGAAAGAAAGAAATTGGAATTTTTATAACCTTAAGATAGCATAAATTTGCAACTTTGATCAAATTAACCATGACTTTACTGTTATTTCACCAAATAAATAAGTTTCAACTGGGGAACTTGAGAATTCCCTCTTAATGGTTTTCTCACTGAAGACTAAATCCCACAACTCCTCTCCTGATATTTAGTGACTGCAAATAATTTGCAGGAGATGGGGGGTTGCTTCCTGGAAGCAATCCAGTGCAAACAACCTAGAGAGTTATAGTTCTTCATTAAAAACAGGCTAATTTAAGCCTAATTACCCTTTGGCTGATCTTCCTGGCTCCAAGCTTATTCATTAGTACCCACAAATATAATACAAAAAATATAACATTTTCTTCACTGTAAAGATTTATTCCAAAACTATTTTTTTTTTCATTTAAAGTATGATGACACCACAGTGTGGTAGATTGCATTGTTGTTCCCAATTCTTTACCATCCTAACATCAACACTCTTGTCATGGCTTCACTGTGAGTGGAGTGAACTTTCTTAGCCCTTGACTTTGGCCTTGTCTATATCACTTCCTTTAGTCAGTGGCCTGTGCCAAGAAGTGACAAAACATCATTTCCAAACCTAGAACTCAAAAAGCCTCATGTCCTTCCTTGTGCCCTCTTGTAGCTCTGCCATTGCCATAAGAAAAATATATTCTAACTCAGATTGTGACACCTAATTATGCTTTTGATCATCAGTTCCAATGTGCGTGAGATTTCCCCACACCACCAAGCAATTCACTAGCTGTGTATCCTACAATTTGGTTCAATTCTGGCCCCTCCTTCAATTAATTTACTAGAGCAGCTCATAGAATCCAGAGAAACATTTTACTTACTAGATCAGTGTTTATTATTATTTTTTTAAAATGTAACTCAGAAATAGCCAAATGGAAGAAATACATAGGGCAAGGTATGTGGGAAAGGTATGTGCAGAATTTGCACACCCTCTCCAGATATGCCACTCTCCATGCATCTCCATGTGTTCACCAACATGCAAGCTCTCCTAATACTATCCTTTTGGGGTTTTATGAAAGATTCATTACATGGGTATGATTGATTGAAGCATTGGCCATTGGTGACTGATTCCACCCCCAGGCCCTCTCCTCTCCCAGAAGGCTCAGGGGACTGGGACTGAAAGTTTAACCTTCTAATCAATGGCTGGTTCTCCTGACAATCAGTCTCTGTCCTTAGATGTGGTCCAAAGTTTACCTCATTTACATAATAAAAAATAACCTTTATGGCTTTCATCACTTAGGGAATTTCAAGGGTTTTAGAAGCTCTGTGCCAGAGAAAAGATGAAGACCAGATGTATATTTCTTATTATAGATCACAGTACCACACTAACACATTAGGACAAGGAGGATGAGACATATGTCAAGGAGAATTGCCCCAGCTGCCCCCAAAATCCATAATGATAAGTAGAGCTATCCTAGCTGCCTCAGCTTGAAGAAAGACCCATGAATGAACCCAAACTGGCATTAGGAGACTTCACTAGACCCACAGATTCATGAGGTTATGAAATTATTGTCATTTAAGTCACTGAATGTTAGAGTTGTTTGTTACACAGCAGTAAATGACTGATGCAACAATTACTCAAATCTACAAACAAAAAACTTAGAGTTGTAGACTTTTTTCTTTCACCATCCAAATCCAATCAGTATTAATAAGTTCCTTCTGCCCCTGTTGCTGGCAGTATTAATAAGTTCCTTCTGCCCTCTGTCACTGCTCTAATTCATGCTGATCACTGCATATCTGAATTATCACAATGAACTTCAAACTAAACTTTGACTTCCTTCCTCTCTAATCCATCTTTCTCACTGATACCAGAGTGGTGTTTTGTCTGTTTTGTTCTTCAAATTATAGATTTGGTTATGTCCATCTTTTGCTTGGGAACCTTAGATTAATATCTGAAAAATCACAGTTACTCTTTCCTCGCCTGTCTCATAATGAATTGTAGCCATAAGTTTTCCTCTTGAATCCAAAAAGGGCCTTAACAGGATGGTTCCTGACAACCACTCCCCATCAGTATAAACTGCCTTTCCTAATCTGCACTAGATATTTTGTCATTGTCCAAACATATCTCTACCAACAAATTCAGACTATGACCCTGAACTGTATCCCCAAACTTACCTTTTATTATTCTTTCTCTACCCCCCACCAAATCCCATATGTTAACCTCACTGAGAAAACTTCCCTGTTCCTCAAACAGGCTGTTGATCTCCATTGTAATCCCCTTGAAATCTCCCTGACTAGATATGCATTTAGCCCCCTGGACCTCAAGGCCAAGCTGAAATATTTGCTTCTCTGTGAAGGTCTCTTTGACATCTTCTTCTTCTATTTTAAGGTTCCACTCCTCTGGATGTCAGTAGGACTTTAATCTTGCTCTGTTGACATTACATTCATTTGTATCATAGTCACCCCTGCTGAGATGTCTCCTACTATAAGTAAAGACCTTGTCCTACTAACCAAATTGAGCAGCTAATAGGCACACTACAGATTGGATAGATAAAACTACTCCTATGAAATCATTCAAGTGACACTTGCAAGTCTGTGATGCAATGTTTTCTTGCTAAATATGATTCCAAAAAGAACTTAGATTTTTTTTTAATTAAAAATCCTTTTTACTTCAAAATTATTTAGAAATCAGAGACTTGATGAAACTCCAGGGATACTATCATGAAGTAGTATAATTTGTAAAATTAAATGAGTTTTCAAGGTAGATTTTACACATGTTAATTAATACCATTTAAGGAATGCCTGATCTAATGAGAGACTATTGCACATACAAAAGCATTTTAACAAATTAGAGTAATAGAAAATTGATACCAAAAATGTGAATGCAATTATCATTTGACCATACTTATCCAAAAGCCATGGGCATTCAATAATTTATTTATGCAACAGAATAAAGAAAATAATTTCCAGCTTTCAAATTAATATAATCATTTCTAGCAAATGTGGTCATTACTATAACAAATTAAATTTATGAAAGAAAGGAAAAAGTATAGGTGCATCATTTAGTAGGTTAAATATAAAATAAGAACAAAATAGTCTCACTCTTGAATAGACACATGAATTGATAGATTCTGTTTATACCAGAAGTATTAGTAAAGTTTGGAAACACTGGAAAGTACTTCCTGTTCAGTTACAGCACAGTTTACACTTCAGAAAACAACACACATGAGCTCTCAACATGACATGCTCTCCGTGTCACCACTCGACCCTAACAGAATGATCCGATTCCTTAGCTCAAAGATTCAGGTGCCTGCTTTTCATCTCAAGTGACAGATTTGAAGATAAATTGGTCTCTCTTAGATAGAACATTTGCCCATTAAACTTGAGGTTCTGGGTTATGATAAGAGCCCATCAGGGGCTTGAGAATTCAGATAAGGACAGAACCAAGAGAATGGAGGATTCCAGTTCACATCTCTGAGTGTGATTGCTTTTGGGAAATTAGGAAAAGAAGAAAGTCTTAAACATGATCACTTATTGTCCTCACTTCTTTTTTTTCTGAATCATTCATATTTCTTCTCTCTTGCTTGAAAACAATGTGCAAATTTCTACCAACAAGTCTTCAGTCCCTAGAAAAGTGTTTTCCAAAACGGTGTGCACAAAACAAGCCACAATGGTGGGGAAATAACAACACTAGAGCTTCTTTTTAAGTACATTTTATCTTCTCCTCTTTAATTCAAACATTGTATTCTCATATATTTATAATGAATGTATATATTTTATGACAATATGATGTATATTTTTTCTAAACCAATAAACAAAAATTGAAGTAGGCTACCGTAGAATTTGTGATCCTAAATTTGGGGGAGGAGTGTACAATATAAATCACTTGGGTCCAGAAAAAAATTATAGGGCCCTTATTTATATTCACTTTTAATCTATAAATTTAAAAAACCATTAAGTTTTACTCTATTCCGCATGTGACTATCACTGGAGCCTTCCCTTGATGCCTCTCCTTAGTCCTTTGATTCAAAAGGTCAAGTTTCCTTGAGAATACTAGGCATTCTCAGGAAGGTTGGGGAGACTGTGCTTGCTTTTAGAACATACTACAACATACTATAGGCTTGGGATGTACAGATGAGTTAGTTTATAGATCATATTAATGGCTATTAATTAAACAAATCCTCACCAAAATGGACAAGTGGCTTCTTCCCAAATATACAAGGGAGAAAAAACAAGAAACTGACAGACTTGACGGTTTGCCAAGTATGAGCAAAATTAAGAAACTGGCAGATTTAATACTCTTTTACCTATGGCATGATCAAACTTACCATCTGCTCTGTAGCAAGGTATAGATGGTGGCCACTTAAGCAGATTTGACAAGAAAAGATCTAGGTATTCCAACCTACTGATAGGACTATTTATTATAAATCCATATCACTAATGAAAAACTTTGTCTCAAATTTACATTTCACCCTGAGATACTATCTTTTTCATCCTCACTGTATTTTTTCTAATTTATAAATTATATGTCTCAAAATGTACATAATTATATACATGTATAAATAAATATGTATAAATGAGTGGTTATAATTACATAAGTAGTATTCATCAAAATTTATTTATTATTGGAAATGTACACACATTACAGTAAATATGTATATTTTATGATACATAAATAAAGATGAATAAATAAAAATTTGGATACCACAACTCTAGATAACATAAAACTGTACTTTAATTTTCTTTAAAGAGCTATTATATCAGTTAATTATCTTCATAAACCATGTAAGTATATGAATTATAGAATATTCTACAGCTCCCCCAGCAAGTATGCTTTTGACTTCGATTGGAATGATTCTTACTTACCTTTGCCACCCAGTTGTTCTGTAGGACGAATAAGTCCTTTAGCAAGTCCAACTGACATACATGGAAACCTACAAAGAATCTAGTGGTAAGAACAATGTGAGTATAGATTTTTTTTTTTAAGATTTTATTTATTTGACAGAGATCACAAGTAGGCAGAGAGGCAGGCAGAGGGAGAGGGGAAAGCAGGCTCCCCGCTGAGCCGAGAGCCCGATGCAGGGCTCGATCCCAGGATCCTGGGATCATGACCTGAGCCGAAGGCAGAGGCTTTAACCCACTGAGCCACCCAGGTGCCCCGTGAGAATAATTCTTGATCTCCAAGAACAAACAATCATGTGTTTATAAAGAGGAAAAACACAAGATCATCTTTAAACATTAAAATTTTATTTAGTTAGTTAGTTAGTTAGTTAGTTTGTTTGTTTTTTGGTGGGCAGCAAAGCAAAGTCTATTGAGCAATAGTACAGAGCTCCTAAAGAGGGAAGGGACCCAAGAATGTTGCCCTAAATATTAAACTGTCTAACCACTGCACTCCTGGGTGGCTCAGTTGGTTAGGCAACTGCCTTTGGCTCAGGTCATGATCCTGCAGTCCCGGGTTTGAATCCCACATTGGGCTCTGTCCTCAGTGGGGAGTCTGCTTCTCCCTCTGACCCTCCCCCACACCATGCGCTCTCTCTCTCTCTCTCTTTCAAATAAATAAATGAAATCTTTAAAAAAAAAAAAAAGCAGTCTCAGCAATGGCTGTAATCACCAAACTGTGGTAAGAGACAAGATGTCCTTCAACAGACGAATGGATAAGGACACAGTCCATATACACAATTGAATATTACACCTCGATCAGAAAGGATGGGACTGGAGGAGATTATGCTAAGTGAAATAAGTCAAGCAGAGAAAGTTGATTATCATATGGTTTCACTTGTTTGTGGAGCATAAGGAATAACATGGAGGACATTAAGAGAAGGAAAAGACAAGTGAATTGGGGTAAATAGGAGGGGGAGACAAAGCATGA
The DNA here is from genome assembly GCF_011764305.1 of Mustela putorius furo. NCBI lineage: Eukaryota > Metazoa > Chordata > Mammalia > Carnivora > Mustelidae > Mustela > Mustela putorius. The sequence continues at coordinate 1,885,904 of NW_025421299.1, forward strand.
GAGACTGTGGACTCTGAGAAACAAACTGAGGGTTTTGGAAGGAAGTGGGATGGAGGTGTTGGGTTAGCCTGGTTGGTGAGTATTAAGGAAGGCACATATAGCATGGAACACTGGGTGTGGTGCATAAGCAATGAATCTTGGAACACTGAAAGAATAAAATAAAATTTCTAACCATTATTTTATATGTTAAGGAATTTTTTAAAATAAGCTAAAAAGAATAAAATTAAATTAAGATGACAGACTACAGCTGATGACTTTTAATTTTTCATACTATAAATAGAGAAATTTTAATGACAGCTAACTTGTTCTTATTTCACATGAAATTAATAAAGATTAACAAGATATTACATAGATTTCTTTCTTTAAAAAAACAAACACAAAACTCAAAGACCATAAGCTTTTACTACAAAATACTCAAAGAAATTTACTACCAAATACTCAAAAAAATTTGTCAAAGATATGATACAATGAATGTTGCTTTGGAAAAAAAAAAAAAATTGGCCCAGGAAATGAAATGAATTTAAAAATTGTACTACTGAAGAATAGAATTCTGCCATTAAAGTGAACTTTTTGTAACGCAAAAAATTATTTGTGAAGACTTCACTCTGTTGGGGCGCCTGGGTGGCTCAGTGGGTTGGGCCGCTGCCTTCGGCTCAGGTCATGATCTCAGGGTCCTGGGATTGAGTCCCGCATCGGGCTTTCTGCTCAGCAGGGAACCTGCTTCCCTCTCTCTCTCTGCCTGCCTCTCTGTCTACTGTGATCTCTGTCTGTCAAATAAACAAATAAAATCTTTAAAAAAAAAAATACTTCACTCTGTTTAAACAAATTCTAATTTTTATTTTCTTCAGTGGCAGAAGTATTTGTTCAACAAAATAGAAAAAGAGCATGATAAAAATCTCAATAATATTTCTCAAATATGTAGACTTTCTAGACACTATTTGGGTTACCAAATCCTTTGTGGCCTGCCCAAAACCCAGTCCCGTATGGTCATAAATCATTTCCATTTTGAACTTAGGCATTTTTCACTTTTACATAGCCACTCTGCTCTAGTGGGAAACTTTTCATAATGTTTCCAGTGTGTGTTTTTATTCTGTATATGTGCATATGTAATATGGGGCATGAAGTACTGTTAGGAAAAATGAAATGATGACATTCTCTTATATCAACAACCTTTTCTTGAAGTACTGGCAATTAGTACCAAAGATTACATCAGCTTCATAAAATTCAGACAGTTAAAGAAAAGCACAATATACAATGAGCTCCATTACTGAAGGAGCCAGTTATAAGTTAAGGAGAGCAGTTAACTCTTTATTATTTAAAGTTTGAGTGTTCCTTAGTGGAACATTCCCACTTTCTTAGCCTCCTTCTTTATTTAAAAGCTCAGAGTTGGATACTTCAATGCATATTAGCACCTACTGGAGAAAGTAGGGGAAAAGAGTAAAAGAGTAAAATTCAGATCAATAAATATATCCATTGGCATTTCTCATTTTTAAAAAAGCATGTTAAGAAGAGATACTGAAAATTGTGCTAAACAGATATTTGAATTTTACCTCATTACTCATGATGCCCCAGCTCCTGTTGTCTCAAATAACAGAAATCAAGCCTTCTCAGTTACTTATGTAACATGACTATAGTGGGAAAGCTTTATATTATCAATCACAATATACATGTGTCTAGCTTCCAAAACCATGTAAGATAACAGCAAAGCCTAGGGGAGATCAAGTGAAGGTGAGGGACCAAGTTTGGAGCCTAAGCAGAACCCAGAGGAAAATTATTTCTAACACTAAGAAATAACTATGTTTCAAGAGCAGAATCTCTGGCAGTGGCTTGGTCTGTCTCTAATGTTGAATGAAGATTTTCCACCCTGCTTGGGAGATCCAGCTGCTGACTCCAACAGTACCAACTGCTCCCTCCTGATTCTCTCATTACCATTCTACCATCAAGCAGACATTAAACAGTCATGCCAAAAACTTTTGTCTTTGAGTTTTATGAATAGTGAAACCTCAATTCTCCATCATCTTCCTTGTTTCATTTTCCGTCATGCTGCTTAATACCAGCAGTTGTACCTCTAAAATGTAAGCTTCAGAAGGGTAGAGAAGTTTGACTTCATATTCACTGCTGTATCCCCTGCTCCTGGTAAAAGGCCCAGCACATAGTAGGTGCTAGATCAATATTGTCAAAGGACTGAACGGGGGCCCTGTTATCCACTTCCCTGCCTTTGAGCCCAGAGAATTATTCAGGCTGCACTGACATCACAGATGTCATCAAAGTACCTTCACTACAGCTACAGTCTACAGAGAGTTAGCTGACAGGAAATAGTGGCTAGGAATCTCCTCCCCTTCCTACTGTCCTAAATTTTAATAAAAGGGCATGGTAAAATGGAGGAGGAGAAGTTAAAGATTCCTCCAGAAGCCATAAGTGTCCGTTTACTCTTGATCCAGTGTTCATTGGTCTTAGCGTAGTAAGTCATTGTAGTTGCCTACAAGAAAAGTGAATGGACCTTGATAAAGGGTTGGTCGTTCAAACCCAACACTGAAGGCTCATGATGATGCCTTGGTTTGCACTGCCATATCCTTCAATGCAACACAGGAAGGGCTGATGTCCATGCAGGGGTGCTGTTTTAGACTGCCCACCAAGCTAGAAGCACTGCTCCCTACAACTGCTAAGGCCTCATCTGTCCTTGAAAGACACTAAGGCTATCAAATATCACTTTGTGTACCCAAAGGTATGGGTACTGTCTCATTTAGTTCTCACAATACTACTAAGTGTTACTTTCAGCCAAGGAAACCTATGTTTTAGAGAGGCTGGTTGGAGCTGGAAGTTAAATCTTGCCTCAATTCTCACTGCCCCTCCCCTCGCAAGTTCCACTCATGTCTCAACTACTTACAGCTCCCAGGTGCTAAATTCTGCTCTTCTTTCCATTTTACAGAGGGAAATCAAGTTCCATGAAGCTTAAATTACTTGACCAGTACAACACAGTGGGGGGATGGGCAGAGGGGACACCTCAAACTTACACTCTTAATTACTTCACTACAGTACTTCCTAATGTCTTCTCACACACAAGCTAACCAAAAGAATACAACAAGTACTTGTACAGAATTTTAACATTCTCAAACCTTGTGCACACACTATCCCATTCCATTTGATCAACTTCTCCTGCAGTCATTATGTTAGGCCAAGGATGAAAGTGAATATAAAATGACTATGCAGGAAAGATCAGACTTACCCTTTCATAGAATAAACAGGAAAAGTAGCTGAAGTAATCATTACTATTTCCCTCTTTCGGTATGGACTGGTAGACGCGGGAGACCACAATGAAGCAAATGGAAAACTTTTCCAGTCCCTCTCTATTTACTCTCTGCCTTCTAACAGTTTCACACTCATAGTTGACCAATTTGTCTCCTGAGTTCCAGATAAAGCGTAATTTAAGTGGGGAACTCCCAAACACACACTGCATCCCTGCATCACATTACACTAGGCTAAATCAAGGCTATACAAACTGCTGATTAAAAAGTTAACCTTGTCTAAGGACTTTTCAGCTGGTGTTTTTCAAGAGTGCCATCACACCTGCTGTTTTGATTTGGAAATACTCTCAGTGTAAAAAGTACCTGACTTTTCACTGACTGGGTGCTGACACTGATAGTCAGGGTTTATTCTTATAATCACAACCCTAAGATTCACCTATTGAAGAGGCACAACCAGAAAATGTTCATGGTACCCTAAATATTCAATCAAGGCTAGAGAAGGTCTTAAAATACCAATTTCTTCCATAATTATAATTCATTCACTACTATAAAGAGGGGTTCAAAATGTGTTAAAAGTCTTCTCTGGGTGGCAAAAGCCTATCTGCTAAAGCACACAGCACTGAGCCAGCGCATTTCTTAGTTCTTCTCCCCCATATGTACATCTCTGCAGAAAGGTAATTGTGTTATAATCAACAGATACTAGATTAGCAAATGGCTTTTATATCTAATTCCCAGACCATGAGGAAAATTCTAGGGCAGACAGAGTCAAGTCCACTACAGAGATCCTTGCAACAGCAACAAAAATGTGTAGCTGGTCCTGGAATCCATGGGTACTCCATGGGTACCGATTAGGCTGTAATGAGGCTTTTGAAATTGGTCTCATGGACACTGAATGCCTAACAGAAGAGGATGTGTGGGCTCTAAGGAGAACACCCATGAAACTAAGCTGTCAGGCTATGATATTAAAGAGCAAAAATATAGACATCTCACTTCTAAAGAATCAGATCTTGGTTTAAAACCACTCATGAAGTGTCTGTTGTGCGATTTTTGTTTTGCATAGAGGATGACCATGTGGGACTTGCTTACATTCCCACCCTTTAACATTAGACTCCAACCTTTTCTACTTGTAATTCCCAGAGAAAACCAGCCTCCCTTTGCTTTCTGACCATTGCCTATGTGAGTTTCTCGATATGCACTGGTCTTTTCCACCCCTCTCCACACTCTGAGTAAGGCTAATTCATTCTACAGGTCTTGGCTTTGAGATGATTTCCCTCAGAAAGTCTTTCAGGATCCTGTTAACCCCACACCAAGATTAGAGGGCAATGACTTAGATTCTGTACTCTAATAGTCTTGTTTCGTTGTCTCTTTCCACCTGTGAGCACTAACTGAGGGGTTGTGTCGGGTTTACCATTACCTTCCCAGAGCCTAACACAGTACCTAGCACATAGTAATAATTCACCAAATAGTTAAAAAACAAATAGATAAAATAAAAGACAGAGCTCAACTGATTATAGTATTCACCATTCTTTCTTGGGGCACTCAGACCTTTGCTAAAGCAAATAAGAAATCAGTTGATGAGCTCTGTGTGGTTGAAGCAGAGATCTATCCATCTTTTGAAGTCTCAACTCAGAACAGTAAAGCTGAGACTTCCATGTGGCTAGATCACTATTGAAACAGGAAGCAATCAGTCTGGAGTAAACTACAGTGAGAAGCCCAACTGGGAAACGCAAGTTAGGAAAACAGAACTTGGTTTCTGGACAAAGGATGAATTCATACTAACTTAGAAAAAACTTAGAGCTCATTGTTAAGAACATTATTGAACACACACAAAAAAACACTATTATAATATATATTTTGTAATAATACACATATTCCAAATACATTTATTCTTAAAGTGACAGTGTAACTGAAATTGATGTACATTTTAGTCCACTATCAAAAAATTGTTTTGTTATCCTTATAAAGTAGCTGGTGGAAATGAACACATTAATGTTTTAATAATTATCCAAACCACATATATTTAGCAGAACTTTTTGTGTGCCAATTTCTATCCCAAGCTCTATGTAAACATCTCATTCAACCCTACTGACCACTCTGTAATATCAGTTTAACTATGACATACAAGTTAAATAAATTCCCCTTAGTCATTCAGTCAGTAAGTAGTAGAATCATAATTCAGGTTTAAATAGGTCCAAGCCAGGGGCATCCAGATGGCTCAGTTGGTTAAGGCATCTGACTTGGTTTCAGCTCAGGTCATGCTCTCAGGGTCCTAGGATCAAACCCCTCTTCGGGCTCTGTGCTCAGCAGGGAGTCTGCTTGAGGATTCTCTCACTCTACCCTTCCCCCCACTCAGTCACTTTCTCTCTTTTTCTTTCTTTCAAATAAATAAATGGTTTTTTTTTTAAGTGTTTGACCCAAATGATAAGATTTCATTATTTTTGTGGTTGCGTAATATTCCATCATATATACCATACCTCTGCAACTACTATAACATGGTATGTTAATTGTGCCAGAATTTTTTTTTAAAGATTTTATTTATTTATTTGACAGACGGAGACACAAGTAGGCAGAGAGGTAGGCAGAGAGAGAGGAGGAGGCAGGCTCCCTGCTGAGCAGAGAGCCCAATACGGGGCTTGATCCCAGGACCCTGGGATCATGGCCTGAGCTGAAGGCAGAGGCTTTAACCCACTGAGCCACCCAGGTGCCCCTGGAATTTTAAAAATAAATAAATAACTGTATCTAACCCAAACCACATGCTCTTAATCACTGCATTATACTGTCTCTACCAAAACTGGGATAATGGTCCCTATTTATATTAAATATTTAGGTAAACCAGGTAAGCATGTATTACTACATGGCATCAATATTTACATGAAACATGCTTTATATGTTTATATGTATCCACCATAGCCACTGAATTTATAGTGTTCAAGGGCAATGTTATTTAGATCAGAGTTCTAGGCTCAAAAAGTATAGGGCAATCTTCTGGCCAAATAAGAGAGATGATTTGGTTTCGATGTCTGTTTTGACTGAGAATCCAGATCCATGCAAATAAATTGGTGAAATCATACTCATACACATTAAAAACTCAAGAAGTTACCTTAAGAGAAATCAAATTGTAATAATAAGAGAATTCTTCATTATGGTCTCTCAAAAAATGTACGCAAAGTTCCCAATTTGATTTAATACTCCTTTTAAGGCAACCCTATTGACCATTATCTGATTTCTAGGAAGATTTAAAATCTGAGGAACTATATCTCAGTATAAACATGTTATGTTTCTACTCAAGATGATGATTTGTTTTTTCTTAGGATTTTTAAGTATACAAGGTGTCACTTGCTTCCTCAAAGTACCATTGACCACAGAAAAAAATAGAACCATATATTCAAATTCACTGCTTAGCTCATCAGTTAAATTTAGTAACTCTCCTGAGAAATGGCTAGTAATACATTTCCAGTTACCAGATGTTTTTTTGTTTCTTATGACGTGATCCTTTTTTGAGTCCTAACTGGTTACAAAGAAGATCTGTGATTAGCTGCATACTTGTATCTCACTAGTTTTTTACTTCCTTCTGCTCTCTCCAGAGCTCTAAGATGAGTTAATTTCATGGAACATTATTGAACGCAATCAGATAGAAGGATCCTTATGGGGAAAGGATTAATAATAATACCTCCTCCTATTTATATGTCAAACCATCAAAGTCAAAAATCATCCTCATCAAAGAATACAAATTGACTACTTAAGTAGCATGCACCATCTCATATAACTCAAGCTTGTAAACCAAGGTTCCGCAGAGATTATATTCTAAAACCAATAATATACAGTATTCTAAAAAAAAACTTTAGAAATCTATCAGCTACTTTTACAGAAGTCTTCTAAAGGGTGGGTAAATTAATAGGGTGACATAGAATAATATGACTCCATTAACTCTTACATTGAACACATTTAAATATCCTTTAAAAATTGGTGCACAATAGGGGCGCCTGGGTGGCTCAGTGGTTTGGGCTGCTGCCTTCGGCTCGGGTCGTGATCTCAGGGTCCTGGGATCGAGCCCCGCATCGGGCTCCCTGCTCCGCAGGAAGCCTGCTTCCCTCTCTCTCCCTCTCTCTCTCTCTGCAGGCCTCTCTGCCTACTTGTGATATCTGTCTTTCAAATAAATAAATAAAATCTTTTAAAAAAAAAATTGGTGCACAATATGCCAAAGTCATAATGATTTTTATGTAGTTTTGTACAGGACCATAATGCTATCAAGAGTATCACCTTAGCAGGTGCCTGGGTGGCTCAGGGGGTTAAACCTCTGCCTTTGGCTCAGGTCATGACCTCAGGGTCCTGAGATTGAGTCCCAAGTCAGGCTCTCTGCTCAGCGGGGAGCCTGCTTCCTCATCTCTCTCTGCCAACTTGTGATCTCTCTCTCTCTCTCTGTCAAATAAATACATAAAATCTTAAAAACAAAACAAAACAATAAAAAAACAAAAACAACAACAAAGAATATCACCTTGGTGTTGGAAGATTGATGGGGCGGGGCACTTATATCCCAACTATTTCTCTTTGACCCCAAGGGCAATGTTCAAAAGAGCCTTAGGAAGGATTCCTGCCTGTTAAGGAGTTCACAGAATTCTACAAAGCCAGGTCAATTGATTAAAAATTTCTCCCCCAATTAAAGTTAACCCTTTGAACTTGCCTTCTAGTGGAAACCTTGTTTCTTGGCAATTACTGGGACACAAACAGGGGTTCACCTCCTCCCAGGATACACCAAGAAATCTACTCTCAGGGTTCTGTTGCTAAGTGAACCATGGCCTATATAGTTCATGGTCCTATAGTCTCCAGTGACTTCCCACCCAAGATTGGCAATACTCAAAGTGCTGAGACACCTGCTATGTAGTGAAAGATAATTTATTGGGCCATGTTCTTCCAACTTTCTGGTCTGATATTAAGGATATCTTCCCTTTCCAGTTTCAAACTTCAGCAAGTCCATACAGAGCCCTCTCTCTATAGTTAGAAAATACCAGTATGAGTCATACACCTCACACACACCATAAAGCTGCTATATTGCCTCAAAAATGCAATGTCCCCTCTCCCCTAAAATGCAGTTCCCCTGACATCATCAAACACTATCCAAAACAGACAAAAATTCTTGCCCAAACAAAAGCTAACAAGATCTCTACAAGCAAATATGTATACAGACATACACTGTCTTGTGGTCTTGCTTCACCTAATTCCCTAAAAGAGTCACACATCATCTGCACTTGAGAAAAAGACCTTATGTGTATGACTTGTTCCTCACTTCATCACTCTGTGCACATTGTTTAGCACAGGCCAGGTACTGCGGTTACAATCAGTAAGCAAGTCTGATGGCTTTCTAGAACTTCTACTGCCACCACTACCACCAAGACAATATACCTTGAAGGATGACAGTGAAGTTGTTGAGGTCACCAAAGTCCAAGAAAGAGCAACAGAAATGTATCATAGAGGTCTCCTAACTGTGGGTGAATGCGACACTTGCTTTATTTGCACACCACTGAGCCATGCACTGGTGGGAGAACACCAAAACTACACTTGAACTTGTGGGTCTTCTGCCCTGGGACTGCCATGACCACAGTTCAGAGGGACTCTAGCCAACTACTCTGCTTGAGCTCCCTCCCTGCTCTCTTGCCTGAGCAAGTGCCCACTATAAGTCAAACAGTTCCTGCAAGATAGCTTGCCAGGGCACCAGGGCACCACCAGGGATCACAAAATGAGTACTTTTCCAATGTCTTATGGTGGAAGCTTGTAGGAATGAGATGAGATGCTTACACATCTGCGTTTTGTTAGGTTTGACGGGTCAGAGTTTGAAATGTAAGCACTGTCAGCAATGCTCCTATAAAGGAGTGGCAGTCTGAACAGCTAACATTTCCAGCCCAGCCCAGTCCAGCATACATAAAGTAAATGAATGAATGAAATCAATGAGTGATGAATGAATGAATGAATAATGGAATGAGAGGGCCAGTGTGGCCAAAAATGAGAAAAAAATCCTTTGCTATTGCTGTTTGCCTTCTGTCAATCTTTATTTCATATTTCTGCCTTGTAATCTCTTTATAACATCCTCACAACTGGCCTACAGAAAATCCCAAATTATCTCCCCAAAACTTGTAAATGCCAAGCTTTGGTTAGACCATATACCATTTATCTTCCCAGGAAATGGAAGAATCCCCCAGGGCCATATATCCGCATACACATGACAGAGGGGCAAACCTTCCAGGAGATCAATCCATATATCTGACTGCATTGTAAGGGATTTACTAAGTGCAAAACAAATCATTCTTGGCGCCTGACTTTTGAAACATTTCCCTTTGTGTTTAGAGAGTGCAGTCACCCGGTCACTTGCATTCTGAGACATGAAGTTTTGCAGATGGTTTACTGTGTGCTCACTAAGATGGTCTTCCCCATTAACTCCTCAGCTCTCAGCACATGCTGTTTCCGAGTCTGTTCTGGGCGATAATCTCATGGCCTAGCAATAGCCTAGTAGAATTAGTATTAGGTGCTTGGCTTAGCACTAAAAGATTTAGAAATATATTAACAGAAGTTCTACTAAAATGGCCCATCTGCGGAGCCTGAATGTACAGGCTTTCAGGAAACACACACACACACACACACACACACGCAGAAAAAGAGCAGTGTTTGCAAAAGAGAAAGTTTCAGGAAGCGTCTTCTGTCTAGCGAACTCTCTTGGACTTTGTATTCCTCTACTGTTTTGAATTCCCTGAGAGCAGCCTCTGAGTTAAAAATTGGAAGCCAGCATTTTGTAGGGAGTACTCTCAGAACTGATAAAAGAATGAGAAAAGCAGGACTTGGTAGAACAAGAAGTTGAATTTAAAAAAAAAAAAAAAATCAGTTGGAACCAAGATCTCAGCCAATCCCCTGAAGAACCCTGCAGCTGGATAGGTCTTCTGATTTGTCTACAATGAGGCAAAAGAGTAAGGCCATCTTACCCTTGCCTCAACCCCTCATGGAATGTGTGCTGCTCTTGGAGAGACGCTATAGCATTAGGGAAAGCAGGAATCTTTGGCAGAAGGTGGTTGCAGGGAAAGGACTAAGCTATGAGTGGACTGGGCTCATTAGGGCACGTCCCAGTCTTGTATGTTGGCATATGAGCTACATCATTCCTGGCAGCAGAGGGGATGATACAACCTTGTCCCTGAAAGGAGAAGCTGGGCAGGGCCGTACACCACAGCGTCCCCTGCATCTGCTGCATCCACAGTCAGAAATGAGACCATAAGAACTAGGTGAGGATTCCCTTCATTTTTTAGATATGTTAATGGTTTTCTTCCAAATATGACAGGAGGAGAACAGTATGAGAAGAAAACTGACATCCCTGAAGATGTTGTAGCTATTGACTTGTACTTTCTAGAAAGTCTTTGCCCAAGCCAAGAATCCCAAATATGAGCCACCAATCTATCACTGCAGAAAGAAAAGCTATTTTAACCATGGTTTAGGTACTAATACCCATCATCTCTAGTTTCCCAGCATTTCTTCAAACTGAAAAAGGGATGTCTAAATGAACCGCAAAGGTACCTGAATGGTTTCGACAACTCCTGGTGTTCATTAAGCCCATGGACTTGGCATTTTATAGATGGAGAAGCAAAATTCCTTAAGGGTTCTTTTCTCAATATGGACAAAAAAATTTATCTGGCAAAATTACTTGTCTAGCCATAGGATGTCAGAATTAAAACCCAGGACTCATAAAAGTTTGTAGGACTAAGGTGCTTAGCTGGAATTTTTAGATTGACTTGGCCAGACTTCAAAATGTATGCGCTGAACCCACAATGTTCAAATTGCCAGCACACTGAATCCCTTGGAAATGTCCATTAATGTTATAAAGTTTTATGTTATATCTATAATATAGTGTTTCATAGAGCTATGGGACACTTATCATTAAAAAAAATAACACTTACTTTGGAAAAGAAAAGGGTTTTATCAACATTATAGCATCAGCTGTGTCTGTGCCATTATCCTAATTCAATATTATAGTTTAAAAGATACTTCTTCAAGAAGATTTAGACATAGTAACAACTACTTAAATGGTTTTTGAAGATTTCGAGAATCCGTAAAAATCTCTTGTATTACTCCTCTTGAATATTATAAAAATTCCTGTTGAAGCCATCACCGGCCATAGTTCCAAAGCCGGACGATTTCCTCTCTAGCTGCTAGAAGTTGTAAGGAAGACGTGTGTCCACTTAGCAACGTCTTTAAGACATGATTACTGGTAAAGTTGTGAAAATCCTGATTGTTGACCTTTCACCTCAAAGCCTGTATCAAATTTCCTTATTCATTAGTTTGCGATGCACTGAAGAAGCTGGGGAAATCCTCTTAGGTCTTAACCTGTCCTGCCCGATCTGTGCTCTGCTCTGTCCTCTCAGCCAGTGGAAGGCAGGTCACCCAGGAAGGTTAGAAGTCAAACAGTTGGGAAATATCCATGTCTTCATCCTTTCAAAGTCTGTTGATACAAGCTTCAGTGGCCATGAAATCACAGCCTAGGGCAGAGAAGGCAGCACCAGCTAACCATGAGGCCCTGCCTCGGTCTCTCGTTCTGCACTGTCAACCCCCCCCCCCGCCCCTGCAGCCCAGCGTTCAAGGCAGTGCTGTCTCTCCCCCTGCACGCCACACTGCGTCCCTTTCAAAACAGTGCCATAAGATGTCACTGACCCACCAGGTTCATCAGGAAGGCCACTACTTCTACATGAACTCCAACCCAGGTATTCGGTGCTATGGGGAAGAACACAGGACAGAGAAATTAGAATTTTGCAGATCAGCCCTTTCCCAAGTAGTGGAAATTGGACAGAAAAGGGGGAGTAGGGGGAGAGATGAAAAAGAAAAAATGTAGAATATGCTTGGTTAAAACGGTTCAAATGACCTACAAGCCACAGTTTCAACATCGTCTGCTTCACTGGGAAAATGAAGTCTTTGGCAAGTAGGTACTACTTCAAAGGCACTGTGCTGGGTTCGAAAGGTACTAACTGTAAATTGGAAAATACAGCTGAGCTATTAAAAATGCGTCTATGGGCAAAAATACTGCAGTTGTGAACCAGATGCTTCTGTGATTCCCTAGGTCTTGTTTTCACTTGCTAAATTTTATATAAATATATTGTGATCATGATGAGGTGCCTCAGATCATGGCTCTTTGCCATAAAGCAAAACCTTTTCTTTATCCCTTTAACAGCCCTTGGCAGGAATGAGGTTTTCCATCCAGGAAAGATAATGGGTGGCATCTGTTCTTTTCAGGAACTATTTAACAAGGATCTTGTTTGGGTTAAAAATATGTATATAAATGTCCAGATTAAGTCTGACCTAGTGCATAAAAATTATATGTTGTAACACAAAATGCAAAAAAATGATAGACCACGGTAAGTTCCACCACCAATAAGAGATGTTTGTCAAATAATATCTTTAAGAATGGGCAGCTTCGGGCGCCTGGGTGACTCAGTGTGTTAAAGCCTCTCCCTTCAGCTCAGGTCATGATCCCGGGGTCCTGGGATCGAGCCCCACATCGGGCTCTCTGCTCAGCAGGGAGCCTGCTTCCCCTCCTTCTCTCTCTGTCTGCCTCTCTGCCTACTTGTAATCTCTGTCTGTCAAATAAAAAAAATTAAAATCTCTTAAAAAATAAATTTAAAAAAGAATGGGCAGCTTCAAGTGTTCAGGGACCTCTAAGGCAGAGGCCCTACTTTGCTTAGGCAACTTGTTGTAGGTGGTTTAAGCCCACTGTTAGCTACAGGTGCAAACATTGCACCTATAGCTAAATGCAGCCACAATTAGACCAAGACTGTTGCGGGAACAATTAGTCACTTCATGTGGCCGATGTAAGTGGGAAGCCCACGGTCAGCCCTGGCTGAAGTGCTTGAACCCACAGAAAGGACACTGTGCCCAAACCAGTCATTTTTTTTTTTTTTAAACCACGCAACCTCTAGATTCTCTGTTTTTCCTTTGCAGAAGGAAACAGAACTTAGAGAAAATAACCATTCATGGGATGGTGAAACGTGTGATAAGAAAAACCACACAGAATGAAAATGAACTTGTGTTGCCCAAGACACAACGAGGGACAGCAGCAGGCTTATAAACACAAGCCAGTAAAGAAACTCTGTCGAAAGAGTTGCTTCAAACAATGAATTCCTTCCCTATGTCTCCCTTGCCAAGATAGCAATTTGTGATAATGGTGCAGAGAAGATTGCTGTGAGCTTGAAATCATTAGGTGAGGGTTCTTCACCTGTGATATGTTTATCCTCTTGAATGGAGAGGTTCTTAGAGACTTATGCCTTTATTGAAGTGACATCCAAATGGACTCTCTTTCCAGACTCCGACCTTGATTTTCCCCCACTACCCTTCCCCTTAGAATTCTCCCCAGTCATCTATGTTTTTAAAATATAGATATTTTCTACTTAGGCATAAGCAAAGCTAGAGTTTTCTGTCACCAGTGCAAAAATGCCTATAGTTAATCCAATAACCTTTCATAAACCACAGCTAAGGCTTAAGAAAAGACATGTTTTTGCGGTTTCATTTATATTTGATTTTTACAAAAGAAAAGACTTGTCTTTGAAAAATTAGAAGTCTTTCAGGCACATTCTCTTATGGTTTACTGAGTGATACATAAAATCAACATTCTGTTTATTGCTCAACTAGAAAAATACAACTGAGCCAAGTTCATGTCATCAATGAAATAACCCTTTCATTATAAGATAAACCAAATATTCTTCATTTGTCTTCCTATTGTTTCATCTTCTTGGAAGGCTTATACTTCATATCTTTTTTTAAAAAAGATTTTATTTATTCATTTGACAGAGATCACAAGCAGGCAGACAGGCAGGCAGAGAGAGGAGGGAAAGCAAGCTCCCTGCTGAGCAGAGAGCCCGATGTGGGGCTCGATCCCAGGACCCTGGGATCATGGCCTGAGCCGAAAGCAGAGGCTTAACCCACTGAGCCACCCAGGCGCCCCTCATATCTTTTTTTAACATATTAATATGTCTTAAAATGGAGGGGCACCTGGCTGGCTCAGTCTGTTAAGTGTCCGACTCTTGATTTCTGCCCAGGTCATGATCTCCAGATTGTGGGATCAAACCCCGTGAGAGACTCTGCACTCAGCAGGGAGGGTGCTGGGGATTCTCTCTCTCTCTTCCTCTCCCTCTGTCCTTTCCTCCCCATGCACACACACTCTCTCTCTAAAATAAATAAATAAATCTTTTTAAAAGTTTATATGTCTTAAAATGGAAATTTCCACAAAGACGTGCCTTGCTTATGCTCAGAGACAAGTCAGTCTAATACATTCTGCTGCAGACTTTTTAACTAAATCATTAATTGGTTTTTTAGAGCTCCTGAATTTACTGGCTGAAGTTTAAATGTACCCTTAAAATCAAGGGAGAGGAACTATAATAAATGTGGAAACTCTATCATCCCTTCTACTACAAGACCACTTCTAAGTTAACGCTGTGCATCATAACTGCCAGTTACATAAGCTCTGTTTATAAATTATTAAGCACTTTAGGTAGTAACACTAAAGCTTGTCCAAATGGAAAGATGCAGTGAAGATCAGGCATCTCAATGACTACACACTAGCAATCCGTCCTTTGTTATGGCCACTGCACAAATGTCAGGAGGATGCTGTCAGGGATTTCCTATCACCCTGAACTGCAACCTTTGCATGGTACCATCCATAACCAAGTGACCTGCTGCAGCTCATTAAAGGTAATGTAATGGATCATTTTCTCCTAATTGTAATCATCAGCAAATTAGACTCCTTTCTAGGCTAGCCAGGCAGCAGGGAAGTATGTGACTGAGTAGAATGCATGAATAACTTTTCTTTTAGCCATGTGCCTTTATTCAACACAAAGGAGAATAAGGCAGGGGAGAGGGAAGGATACAGAAGTTCTAATACGCGCTAGGATGTGCCTTATTGACATCATTGCAATCTAGCCACAAGGTATTTTAATGCTCTTCCAGAGCTAGACCTTCACCCCAAAGCAGAGACAAAAGTAGAGAAAAATGGTGTCGGTAATTCAGGTGAGACTCTTATTTGGGTAATTTTGCAATTATTCCCTTTTCCCTTCAGCTGACCTCTGCTAGTAATTCTCAACATCAAAGGTAATAATATCTAACTACTGGTTGTAATTGTGAACTGTTCGGAAACTCCAACACTGTTATATTGATTTTTTTTTTCATTTAAAAAATGATATATGGAAAAAGGAATGCAGAAACACATGTGAAGGATAAACCGCAAATTCTTAGAATTAATCAAAATAATGTATCTAGAATTCTTATTCTATCTAATGGCTCCTACTTCAATACATTTGTCACTGAAAGATCATTAGTATACATTTTATGATTGCACTGTGGTTTTAATAGTTCCCTAGCACTTGGGATGTTACTGGAAATTGAAGGTTAAAGAGTAATCTCATTAGATCATGACATTGTGTGAAGGGTTTTCGAATCTATTGGGCTAAGCAATCTCTAGAGAGAGCAATTTTAGCCTAAACATGAAAGGTGCTGGACTGTAGTGGCAGGATTTATTAGCCCAGTTAGCATTAGCAGCCCTCCACCACTCCACTGGGTGAAGGTTGACCAGCCATCTTATAGACTAGGCTCATAAGTTCATTGCATATCCAGCAAAAGGACATGGAAGAACTAGGAAGCATCCATAATTCCTATATACAGTATATAAATAACACAAAATATGCCTTAAACTCAGTGACACACACACACACAAAATATCTTATAAGAGCCATGGTTCTCAAGATATACTCCCTGAACCAGCAGTATCAACATTACCTGAAAACTTATTAAAAGATGCAAATTCTCAGCTCTACAACCCTCTCATTCCTTGAAGCTAATGAATCAGAAACCCTGGCAGTGAGGCCTGGCTATTTATGTTTCACCAAGCCCTGAAGGTGACTAGGATGCGTGCTAAAGTTTCAGAACCACCACATTAGAACTAGAGTGACTAGCTATTAACATTAACATTATATTCCAAGAAAATATTTTGACACCATAATTTGGAGACATAAGTTACTTACAAATGGAAATGGTGGGAGGAGCTGGAGACTCTAGTTGGACCTTAGGCAGCCAACCTGCAAGGATCATAGGAACTCAGCCTTCCCAGGAGTGATGGGGCAGAGCAAGGGCCAAGGTCGTGAGAAACAATAAGGCCAAGGGAACATGAGGCAGCAGAGGAGATGTCTAATAAAATAGCTGTAGCCCTGACTCACTAACTGATTTGAGTCCTTGAGGAATCATTTAATATTGCTGGACTTCCCAAATTATAGTGGGACTGTATCTCCAAGGTCCCTAGAAATTGAGCTAATAGTAAAATTCCTTTTATCCATGTCTTGTAATCTTTGTCCTTATCATTATTAGAGAACATACACTACCCTTTAAAGCATGATTTTGCATTGTCTATTGGATAACACCATCTACTGAGGCAAATATTTACAAGTTTTATGATATTCAGAGTCTATGTCTAAAATCCTCTTTTAGGGCACCTGGGTGGCTCAGTGTGTTAAAGCATCTGCCTTCAGCTCAGGTCATGATCTCAGGGTCCTGGGATCGCGTCCCGCATCGGACTCCTTGCTCAGCAGGGAGCCTGCTTTCTCCTCTCTTTCTCTCTCTCTCTCTCTGCCTGCCTCTCTGCCTGCTCGTGATCTCTATCTGTTAAACAAATAAATAAAATCTTAAAAATAAAGTAAAATCCCTTTTTAAATTGAAACTGGACAACTAATACTTGATCCTTCCTTACTTAACCTTCTGAGGTAAGAGGGGGGGAAAATGTTTTCAAATAGTTTCTCCAATTGACAGGTTATCATGACTAAAAGTAAATTTTTGTGGACCTGGTTTAACCCTTGCCATGTATTAAGGAAGTAACATAAATAGCTCTTCTTTCTCATTCTGTGTGAAGGGAGGGCAATAATTATGTTGCTCTAAGGTTTAAAGATACCAAACAGAACCTCATTATCTTTAAAATGGTGGGGCACCTAGGTTAGCTCAGTCAGTTGGGCATCTACTCTTGATTTCAGCTCAGGTCATGATCTCAGGGTGGTTGGATCAGCCCTGTCAGGCTTGGTGCTCAGTGCAGAGTTTGCTGGTCCCTCTTCCTCCCCCTCTCCCTCCCCTCTGCTTCTCCCTGGTGCATGTGAGAGTTTTCTCTCTCTCTCTCTCTCTAAGATAAATAAATAAGTAAATAAATAATCTTTTCAAAGATCACAGTGTTAGTTTATAAATATAATAATAGAGTTGGCAAAACCATGATTGCTGAAGGATGAGAGTGATTTTACAAAGCTAGTATCTCATTTTGTGCTTATAACTTTCTACCATCCTTTGCTCCTTTTAAAATAATCTATAAAAACGTGAATCCTGGGGCACCTGGGTGGCTTGGTTGGTTAAGCATCTGCCTTCGGCTCAGGTCATGGTCCCAGGGTCCTAGGATCTAGATGAGCATCGGGCTCCAAGCTCAGCGGGAAGCCTGCTTCTCCCTCTCCCACTCCCCTTGCTTGTGTTCCCCTCTCACTGTGTCTCTGTCAAATAAATAAAATCTTTAAAAAAAAAAAACATAAATCCTTTGATCTTAAAAAAAAAAAATAAAAAGAATCTTTAAATTTTAAATTCCAAGCCTTGCTGTCTTATATTTGGCAACCATGGTTTACCACTTCCTGACACGTAAGGTAAAATTTGCAACACTAAGTAAACCTACCAAGGAACAATTATCCACAGATGCCTATTGGATTTTCATGTTGAGCTGCCTACCAGTTATTATCATTTGTATTTTTCACAAAATGTTAGTTCTAACATGCTTGCACTTTTCTTTTTTTTTTATGATTTTATTTATTTATTTGACAGACAGAGATCACAAGTAGGCAGAGAGGCAGGCACAGAGAGAGGGGGGGGAAGCAGGTTCCCCATTGAGCAGAGAGCCGGATGTGGGGCTGGATCCCAGGACCCTGAGATCATGACCTGAGCTGAAGGCAGAGGCTTTAATCCACTGAGCCACCCAGGTGCCCACTTTTCTATGTTTTCAATTAGCTTTATCAGATAAACAGTTTTTCTTAGTCTTAGTCTTTAATTTTTTTAATCTTGTGGTTATATCATATTCCAATAAATTTTTATCCATAATTTATTTGACCATTATTCTAATCATGACTCTGTTTATTTCAATATTTTTCATATTTAACATTTTGTTTCTACAGACATCTCTAAGAAAGTAATGCCTTTAAAATTTCATTTTCAATAAATTTCAAATAGGGGTATTACAAGTTTCCAATAAAGATTTTCACTTATTTCACTTGTTTCCTGGTAAATATTTTTTTTCTTAAAATATTCTTTCAAATTTTTCCCCCTTGTCTTTTTTCATCATTTTTTGGTATGCATTCTACTTTACTAATTCTTTGTATCTCTTCTTATCTCTTTAGGATATGGATGCCCCTGGAGACTTGCCACCATTTCCTTCTGTCTGTAACTAATTTGTGTCCACCAATTTCTTTTTGACTTTGCTGTCATTTTAAGTTCAATTATTGTTCACATTCATGAGAATAAAGCTACAACAGCTTGCATAAACTTTTCAAAACACTGCATGCAAATACCTACCAATCTTCAAAGGAATGGCCATGGAAGATTTTTATTTTGGTTTAAAGAGCCCACCATTATGTAAAGCAGTTTTCGTATTTTGAAATTTGTTTTCCTTATAATCACAACTAAGATATATTATTCAAGAATGATCACCCTCTTTGTTTTCCAACAATTAGCAGTGCAATACTTTTAAATCCTTCCTGTTATATCATCACATGTGACCACTTAAACATTGCTACAAATTCTTTGACACTCCTTCCATCAGAAGTTAGGGTCTGTGTCCCCTCCTCATAATATGGGTGGGCTCTCTAACTGCTTTGTCCAGCAGAATTTGGTTGAAGTGACAGACATTATTCCTGGTTCCAAGAAAACCCTAAGACAGCTTTTCTCTTATAAAACTCATTATTGAACTCCTGAGTTGTGATGTCAAATGTTCAGCTATGCTGAGCCCACTATGCCCACTCTGCTGTGGAGAAGCCCAAACTGGCTACATGGAGAAGCCATGTAGAGAGAAAGAGAAATGCCCAGAGAATCCTGCTGTTCCATTCAGCCCCTAGCTTTTGAGTTAACATACCTGCAGCCTCAGACATTGTTGAGCAGAGACAGCACATCCTTACTGTGCTCATGGGATATAATAATACATTTTTTTTTATTTTAAGCCACTGTTTGGAGGTAGTTTGTTACATAGGAATGGAAACTGCAGCTGGAAGTAATAATTTATTTCTCCTATTTTTGAAAAATCAAGTTATTTCCAGTTCTATACTATTGCCAATGATCCTGTGCTAAATATTACATTAATCTAGAGGAATATTAGTTTATTTCCTCAATATACATCCCTATAAATAGATCACTAGGTCAAAGGGGATAAATAAATACTCTGAAGGTTCCTAACACACACTTCCAAATTTCGTTCTGGAAAGACGATATCCTATAAGCAATGAAAAAGGTGTCTGTATATTCACATCCTTTCCAACATGCATTATTAATATTTGAGAAGTTAGTTGTCAATATGGTGGCCAGAAATGGAAACATGTATTTTTTGTGCAATGAGTCAGGCTGAGCCTTTTACTTTCAGATGATCCTTTCTTTTTCCTCTTTCATGAAGTTCCCAGTGATATCAGAAGAAACTACCCATAAATCAACTTAGAATTTTTATTTAATGTTTATTCTTTGATTTCAGAACTTTAGCCATCAAAATTAAAAATAACCTCCAACATAACATCAGACCTAATGGTATTTCTAATAGGAATATAGGAATAGAAAACTCAGCTTCAATACATTTCAAAGTTAGACTCTTGTTGAGAATTCAATATGTAATATGTATATATATGTATATAAATATAAATATATAAACAACATATTTTACTTCAAAATGTTAGGACAATATTTCTTTACTGAGAAAATTCTATTTTTTATTGTCAAGCTGGGAAGACAACGTAATTACACAATTGGCATTAAAATATTTCTTCTCTATTTTCTTTTTTCTGCTTCTTTATTTTAAGCACATTTACTTTTACTGAAAAATATATCAAACACCCAAGAGAATGAATATGTCTATTATAGTCACAGAATAATAATACAATATAAACTTACTGTAGTGTGTTGAATATTGGACCCCCAAGGAGACACATTTACCTGGAACTTGTGAAAGTGACCTTATTTGGGAAAGGGTCTTCATAAATGTAATTAATTTTTTAGGGATCTTGAGAGGAGATCATCCTGGAGTAGAGTGGGCCCTAAATTAAATGACATACGTTTTTATAAGAGTTAGAAGAGGAGAACACAAACATTCAGGAGAAGACCACATGAAGATAGAGACAGAGATTGGGTTGAGGCATATACCAGCTAAGCAATGCCAAGAGTTACCCCTAGAGCTAAAAGAAAGGCATGGAATAGATTCTCCCCTGGAGCCTCCAGAAGGAAATTACTGTGCTAACACCTAGACTTTGGATTTCTGACTGCCAGAATGGTGAGAGAATGAATTTCTGTTGCCTTACACCATCCATTTTGTGCTAATTTTTTAAAAGAAATGCATTTAGATTAAATTGACAACACCAAATGCTGCTGAGGATGTGGAGCAATTCTCATTCATTGCTAGTGGAAATGCAAAACAGGGTAACCACTTCGGAAGACACTTTGTTAGCTTCTGACAAAAGCAATCAATCACTCACCATTCAATCCAGCTATCATAGTCCTTGGCATTTACTCAAGGGAACTGAAAATTTAACTCCATACAAAGACACAGACATTTATAACAGCTTTACTCATAACAGCCAAAAGTTGGAAGCAACAAGGATATTTTTCAGTTGATGCATGAATAAATAAAAGGTGGTACAACCAGACAATGGAATATTATCCAATACTAAAAAGAAATGATCTATGAAACTATAAAAAGACACAGAAGAAACTTAAAGGCATATTACATAGAGAAGCCAGTCTGGAAAGACTGCATACCGTATGGTTCTAACTATATGACGTTCTGGAAAAGGCAAAACTATGGAGACAGTAAAGTGATCAGTGTTTACCAGGATTTGAGAAAGTGGAGGACAGAAAGGGATAAATAGTAAGAGCACAGAAGATTTTTTAGTGCAGCAGTAATACTCCGCATGATACTATAATGGTGAAGACATGTTATTACATATTTCTCCAAACCCATAGAATGTGCAGCACCCAGAACATGAACTGCGGACTTTGGATGATTATGATGAGTTGATACAGATTTACCAATTATAAAAAATGTTTCACTGTGGTGAGAGATGTTGATAATGGGAAGGCTATCTGTGCGTGGGAGCAAGAAATACACAGGAAATCTCTGAAACTTCCTCTCAATTTTGCTGTGAACCTAAAACTGCTCTAAAAAAATTAAGGCTTTTGTAAAAATGAAGGGAATAAAGAACTTTTTTCAGAAAAAAAAGAAAAACGGACTAAAACCAGTTTCTTAAGAAGTTCCCTCTTACCAATAGCATCGCCTTCCTTCCCTACCAAAAGTTATCACTATCCTCAACCTCATATTAATCATTCCCTTGTTTTCCTTTATGATTTCATCATAGATCCATAGATAAAAGATAGATGATTAGGAAGGTAGATAGAGAGATGGATAGATAATATACCTTGTGTTTTTGGTATGTTTTTGGTTTTGCACTTTATATAAAATGGAATGCTGCATACATTGCACATTTTTTTAACTTGCCTTTTTGATCAGTATTATGTTTGTGAGATCTTTTTATGTTGATTTAAACAGATGAAGTTCATTTTTATAAAATTTATTCATTCTATTGTTTATCAATCTGTTGCTGATAGATGGATTATTTATAGTTTTCTTTCTGTTATAAACAATGTTGCAAAAATCATGTTTAAATTATGTTTCCAGGTACACATAACAAGAATTTCCCTGGTTGAGGAACTATAACTAAAATCAGAACTACTGGACTATTCTTTAGGTAATTCTTTAGGTAATACCAGAATATTTCCAAAATGAACCAATTTTCACTCTCATCAGCATTAAATGAGTGTTCCTGTTGCTTCATAGTCTCCAATAATTATTGTCTGAATCTAATTCATTTAGATAATTTTCAACTATGAAAATTTCAACTGAACATCAGAGAACCATTTTTTTTTTTAATTTTTAAAGGCATTACGATCTAGAATCATTTCTGATTCCCAGAATACGTTTTCCGAGGACCTACTATGTTTTACACCTATATTATTCTATTTAATCCTCATTTAAACCACCATGAGAAAGATAATTTAATTGCAAATTTACAGTTGAGAAAGCTGGGCTTTAGAGGAATTACTAATTAACTGAAGCCCACAGTTGTTAATAGCAAGTCCTCTAACCCAAAGATTCTGGCCACTCTTCTTTCTGTGATACCCATCTAATTTTCAAAATTGAGAATTTGTAGAGCTATTGCCATGTCACAAACCAAGTTCATGTACCAACTTCCTCAAAAAAAAAAAAAATCTGAGAACCAAATTAGAGTGGAAAACTGCCACTCATTTTAGATATACATGATGTACTGTTGACAAAGAAGAAATCCATTTTTAATGCTTCAGCATATCATTAGGGAGGCAAGCTGACTGAGTGAACTGAACCTGGCATTTATCACTGAACCCAGATAAAGAGCCACTGAGTTGTGGTATTCTCCGACCTTCTTCCTGACAGCCACTGACAATGCATCCAATTACTTAAGCAGTCTTTCCAGCATCATTTAAGCAGGTCTAGCTTTCCCTGTTCCACTTTAATACAGGGTGGGGAGGGGGGAGTTGGATGCTCCAATAGTAGCATCTCGGATGAAGGATTCTTCTTTTTTTTTTTTTAATTCCATGATCTCTGAGTGTATCTACACCTTGACAATCCATTTTTTAGCATGTGATTATGAAAATGAGATGAGCGTTCATAATCTTTTAATATATCATCATAAAAATAATAAATGATGGCTTCTTCATGCTTCTTGTCCCTTAAGATTTCAAAGCAGGTAATAAAAATAAGGAAGCCCATAGAAGGGAACACCTACCCTCTGAAACTCATCTCTACCCCACCAGATACTGGTTAAATGAGGTTCAATCTTGAAGATAACAGAGAGCATTGACTGGGGGAGAGGATTTGCTCTCTGAAACTCTCTGAAACTCATCTCTACCCCACCAGATACTGGTTAAATGAGGTTCAATCTTGAAGATAACAGAGAGCATTGACTGGGGGAGAGAATTTGCTCTCTGTGCTGCTTCGTAGATCCCATAGGTATCCCCCGACAACTGACAGTTCTCTGTGAACCGATTTCATCCGGTCCCTGCACATTACTAGGCACATACTGGATTTAGAGCTTGCATCCACTAATCTGTTGTCCTCACAAGACCAGCGCTAGGTCATATGACTAGAGAATTGCCTTTGCTGAGACCAAGATGCCCAAATGATGCTTCAAAGACACATTTTATTGGGCAGATGTGATTTTGCTGTTGAGATGATCCTACTCCAAGTATATCTCAACATAATTCTCTCTGAATATCCTGACATTGTATGGATGATTTTTGTTTTCCATGAAAATAAAAAGAGCTGACCATGAAATTCTATATTAAAAAAAGGCCTTTGCTGTCCACCGTTCCATCTTGGGAAAGTCTATTGAGTAACACTTCTATAAAGGGACCATTGATATTCTTACTGATTTCCCTAAGTTTCTATGTTTCTGAAACATTTAAGATTTAGTGTTGGTTGCTATAATCATTGTTGTGGGATTTTTTTAATACTCTTAAACCTTCATATAATTAACAGAAGGGATAGCTAAATAATTAAACATATTTGCTTCTGGGGAATGGTGCCTGAGGCAAGAGGTGGTTGGGGAAGGGCTATCAAAAGTGGTGGGGAAGAGTAGAAAAAAGAAAACTGGTTTTCATTATAAGCCTTTCCATGTCACTTGGTTATTAACCATTTTGCCTTTGTTCTATTTTTTTTAACAATTATTGAAATTAAATATGCCTCAAAACTTTACAGTTTATGAAACATCTCATCTTATCTTCTAAGTTGCCTTCTGGGACAGACTTTCTTCTTTATTCAATAGATGGTTATTGGACATGGGTGAGTCATTTAAACTTTCCAAGTATTCACTCATCTATGGAATGAAGGCTAATTTTCCTATCCTGGTGATAGCATAAGCTTTAATATGTAAACCTAAGTAATATGGAACAATTTAAACACCCACATGCAAGGGATCTTTTTACAGCTATAGTAATAATCATTTATTTTAATGCCTATTCATAATTTGTTATAAAAGCAGACTCATAGCACAGCTGTTTTGTCATCTTACATAGAAATCCACTTAAATTAATGTAAGGTTGTTGCTGCTTTTATTAACCTCATCTTGAACTTTGATCCGATATAAGAAACTGCTGCCGTCATTGATAGTCATGACATTTCTTATATCCCAACTATAAAAGGAAATCACTACATTTTACATATATGCAAAAATAATTACTTTATGATTACATATTTTAATAACTATTTTATATATAATTTTGTGGCTTTTGTAATTACTTAACATTGTGATAATGATAATCATAATAATTTTATTAGCAATTAGAAATTTGGAAACAAGATAGAAATTGATAGCTGAATTATATACTTAAACTTTATTAATCATACTTTCCTTCTCTTTCATTTTAACCAGACTCTTCTTTTTTTTTAAGATTTTGTTTATTTGACAGAGAAATAAAAAGAACACAAGTATGTAGAGCATCACACAGAGGGAAAGGGAGAAGCAGACAGCAAAGAGCCTGATGCAGGGCTTGATCCCAAGACCCTAGGATCATGACATGAGCTGAAGGCAGATGCTTAACCCACTGAGCCACCCAGGCGCCCTTGATCAGACTCTTTTTATTATTGAATTTGAACAGCTTTCCCATGTTTTACTATATCTAATTGCATGATTTCTGCTCTTTATTTATTTATTTGAGAGACAGAGTGTGCAGAGGGAGAAAAAGTCTTAAGCAGACTTATACTGAGTGTAGAACTGGACGCTGGGCTGGTTGACCTCACAGCGCTATGATTAGACCTGAGCTGAAGCCAAGAGTCAGACGGTTAACGCAGTGTGCCACTCAGATGATCCTACTTTCTCTTTAATTTTGAAGTGCTGAACAAGGATTTTCTATTTCCTATTCTGTGAGAAACTTTCTTCTTGTATATAAATATAGCCCATTTTTCAGAGCATCTGTCCCCCTTAGGTTTCCACATACATGATTGTATTCAAATTGGAAAAATAACAAGAATATTTTTCTATACATATTCATTAGATCTTTTGGAATCTAGGCCAAAATTGGGATCTTTTCTTCATTCCCCAAATGATCGTCTCATTTTTTTTAAAGTATAATTATTAGAAGTAGCATAAAGAAAAGGAGAAAAGGGAAAATTGGGCTTGAAAACATAAAAAATCAAGTGAAAAATCACAATAAAATTTAAAGCGATAAAAGAAAAATAACAAAGGTAAAGCATGTGAGGTAGATAATTTTATCCTCAATTCTTACAGGTTAATTTTAGAAGTTAAAATTATTTGATTACAAAACCAAGACAAAAATAAACAAAATAATAAATTCAAATTCCTAAAATTTCATGTCTTTTTAAAAAATACTAAAATATAACAACATTAGATTAAGTTATTAAGGAAATAAAACAATCCCACCATCATGTTTCCAGCTTTCATTTGCATTACTTTATCCAAATATAACCTGGAAAACATGCAGAGTAAAGAGCAATTGTCTGAATGCTGTCAAAACTTTACTTGCAACTAATTTCCTTTAGTCCTAAAATGTTCTCATTTGAGGACTTTTTTTTTTAATTTCCTTTAAGCCATTTGATTTTCTAATAATCACAACCAAAATATTTTTACAGAAATTAATCCTTTCTTCAGTTCATGTTAATAGGCTCTAAATAACTTACTAATTAAGTATATTTTTAGATTTTTTTTAAGTAAACATTGGCTGCAATGAAAAACAAGTTGTTTATTTTTTTAAACATCAGAGCATGTACTTCGGAAATTAAAAATTGAAGTCAGTGCCAATTCATAGTTATTTTTGATCTATTGTCATATATTAGTTCAAAATTTCTCCAAATTTATTTATCCAGTCATTCATTTATTTATTTATTTTGAGAGGAGGAGCAGAAGAGGGAGAGGGAGAGAGGAAGCCTGGAGGGAGAGGGAGAGAGTATCTCAAGGAGACTCCACACTGATCAGGGAACCAACACTGAGCTCAGTCTCCAACCCTGAGATCATGACCTGAGCCAAAATCAATAAACAGACACTTAACTGACTGAGCCACCTATGTGCCCCTCTCATTTTTATTTTAGTGAAAAAGTGTGGAGTTTTCATTCTTTTATTTCCTTGCTTTCATTCGTTTATTTGTTTTTAATAACACAAGTACTACATGGACATTTTTTAAAGTTTTTTAAAAATCCAACCTACACAGAAGTAAGTAGAACAAAAATTTGAAGTATGTCTTCATGTGCTTATCTCATCCCCTTGCCAGAAGTTACTGATGCTGCTAATTTATTCCAGACTTTTCCTATCCATGTACAGATGTAGAAAGTTGACTGATATTTCGCTGTTTCTCAAAGCCACATATCTCTGCAAAATAAGATAATAAAAGAAAATTAAATAACTAATTGAATAATTACTATGTGCTACTACAAATTTATCATTCTAAATTTTGTTTGTTTTTTTATTTGTCAGAGAATGAGCACACAAGCAGGCAGAGTGGCAGGCAGAGGCAGAGAGAGAGAGAAGCAGGCTCCCCGCTGAGCAAGGAGCCTGATGCAGGACTCCATCCTAGGATCCTGGAATCATGACCTGAGCCCAAGCAGTGGCTTAACCCACAGAGCCACCCAGGTGCCCCCTAATTTATCATTCTAGAATGGTATTTCTACTTGAAATTTTTTGAAGAAATTGTAAACTGAAAATTATTTATTATGGTATAGAACACTATTCATCTCTTTAAAAGATGACATAATGGCACTTTAGACAAGTTTCTTTCTTTTTTTAAAGATTCTTATTTATTTGACAGTAAAAGAGACAGCAAGAGAGGGAACACAAGCAGGGGGAGTGGGGGAGGGAGAAGCAGGCTCCCTGCTGAGCAGGGAACTTGATTCGGGGCTCAATCCAAGGACCTGGGGATCATGACCTGAGCTGAAGGCAGACACTAAAAGTCTGAGCCACCCAGGCGTCCCAGAAAAATTTCTTGAGTATGGAACATTTTGGTGTATGACCTTAAATGCACCATCATCCTTCCCCCCCATCACCATTGTTCTCAATCTATAGGGTTTACTCATTAACAAAAAAGCTATCTTTACGCTAAGTACATGTTTTTTATACCTAATCTACATAATAATAGTGTGTACTAAGTAGATATTACCATTCCTATAAAAAGATGGAGTTTTCATAGGAAGGAATGTGCATCTACAGGAATAGAAAGTAATGTTAATATTAGTATTAATGTAACAGCCAACTTTATTGAGTACCTACTATGTGCCGGGAACTGTTCTTGGTGAAGGAGACAGAACAATGAACAAGACAAGAAAAGCTACTATTGTAATTGAGCTTGGATTCAAGTGAGGGAAGGTAAGTAGTACAAATAAATCAGCAAAAGTAACACTGACGATGATATGGGCAATGAAAAGAGTTTCAGTAAGTTGATGTGTGTGACAGGATATGGATTTTCAATTGCTTGGCCAAGAAAGTCCTCTTAGATGAAGTGACAGGAAGTGGCATGAGGGTGAGCCTTCTAGGCAGACAGAAGAGCCAATACCAGTGTCCTTAGAACGAGCTTAGAATCCTCAGGTGAGAAGTGTGACATGAGATCTCAACCACTAAAGAAGCCAGAGACATAAGGATCTGTAAATAAAGGTAGGAAGTAGAGTTTAAATGTGCTGGGAAGTCACTGAAGGATTTTAAGCAGAGATATATTATGGTGTGATTAATGTTTTAGAAGATTACTCTCCTTTATGGAAATGACTCACAGGAGGTGAAGATAGATGAGGAAGTGGGTTAGGAGTCCATTGTGATACACCAGGCAAAGATAATGCTGACTGAACTTGGGTACCTAGAATAGAGTCCTGTGGTTTTCTAATCTCAAGTTGAGGGCCAAGCACAGGAGAATAAGGACCAAAAATGGAGATTTGGGGGTAGGAGAAGAAAAACAGGAGAGAGTGTAAGTTGAGCTATGATTATTATTATTATAACTTGTTGTTTGTATAAGCATTCACTGAGTGGAGCCAGGAAATGTCCTGAATATTGTTCATTCCTTACAGTAACCCATGAGGTAGATACTATTATCACCACCTCATACAGCTAAAGACCTGAAGCAGAGTGGTTAAGTAAATTGTCCAACCTCCTAGTAGTACTGCAGAGAGACAATTCACATCTGCGCAGTTTGCCACGAGACACATATTCTAAAACTCTCCCCGAACCATCTCTGAAAGGCAATGTAGGTGGGTCATGGTGGGGGGGGGGGTTGCAATGCTTTTTCTACTCTGCAGAAGGCATATCAAGATCAGAAGGATGGGGCGCCTGGGTGGCTTAGTGGGTTAAAGCCTCTGCCTTCGGCTCAGGTCATGATCCCAGGGTCCTGGGATAGAGCCCCGCATCGGGCTCTCTGCTCAGCAGGGAGCCTGCTTCCTCCTCTCTCTCTCTGCCTGCCTCTCTGCCTGTCAAATAAATAAATAAAAATCTTTAAAAAAAAAAAAAAAAAGATCAGAAGGATAGGTATTCCTGGGCCCAGTGTGTGTCAGAGCACTCCTGCCATGGGAATGGAGATACATGTAAAGAGATTTGTCTGACTAAAAACACACACTCCGGTGGCAAAAGAGTCTATGGAAATTGAAAGACACCAAGGAAGGAAGACTTGCTCTTCTACCTTGAGACCTAGAAATTCTGTCAGGCAGTACATCTGAGGGACTCTTAAATCAATCAGACACTTCTCTTCATACTGGGTCACTAGTTTCAGATGATGGTGCGTGCCCTGGGCACTGCAGGTTGGTTGGTGGACAGACAAGGAGGTTAAGACAGAAGTGGTCAGGATTCTGCATTTTGACAGTGAAACTTTACGGTGAAAATCCACTGAGTGTGACCCTTCAGACAAGGTTTTCCACTGCCTGGAGCAAAGAGTCATAGCTGAACATTATCACTTCACCAGTAACAAGAATTTAAAACCCAGTTTTTAGCCAATGAAGTCTAGCGATTTTCTCCACTACAGCATACTACCTCTCCAAAGAATAAACACATGCCATGACTTGAAACTATTCAGCTAATGTATTAACCCTTAGGTCATTTTAAAAGAGAGGTTCCCACAAATACACTGAGTGAAGTCAGCATTATTAGAGTAAGAATTTGGGGGACCCCCGGGTGGCTTAGTCGGTTAAGCGGCCGACTCTGGATTTCGGTTCAGGTGGCGATATCAGGGTCGTGGGATTGAGCCTCATGTCAGGCTCTGCAGTCAGCATGGACTCTGCTTCTCCCTCTCTCCTTGCCCCTCCCCCTTGCTTGCTATCTCTAAAATAAGTAAATAAATAAAATCTTCTAAAACAAAGAATAACAATTTTATTTCCTATACCTCAAAGGAGATAGCAGGGATTTGAATTTATAATGATCTGCATTTGTCTTAATATCTGGCGGTTTCTTTTAATCACACCACCAATACCTAAACCCAAAAAGATCATCAGAAACCAACACTAATGGAGGCATTCTTCACTAATAGTAATCTACTGTGTTGTGAGTTGAGTTGTGTCCCCCCTCCTCAAAAGATACATTGAAAGCCCAACCCCTGGTATTGTGAATGTGACCTTGTTTAGAAATAAGTCCAAATCTTTGCAGATATCCTTAGGGTATATATTAAGATGAGGTCATATTAGAGTAGGATGAACCTTTAATACGATATGTCTGGTGTCCATTTAGAAGAGAAGAGACACAGAGAGAGTCACACAGGGGAGGAAGCTTCATGTGAAGACACAGGTACACAGAAGGAAGAAGGTCCCATGACACGATGGAGGCAGAGATTGAAGTCATGTTGCTGCAAGGAAAGAAATGCCAAGAATAACTTGAAAACACCAGAAGTTAAGAGAGAGGAAGTGTGTCCTGATAACACCTTGATTCTGGACTTTTGACCTCCTGTGAGAGAACAAATTTCTGTTATTTTGAGCACCTTGAGTTCACGGTAATTTGTGACAGCATATTTAGAAAACTAATGCGTACTGCTAAAGAAATCGTCGGAGATTTCACCTGACTTCAAGCCACATTATGATTCACGTCAGGATGGAAGTCACCATGGCTTCCATTTTCCCTAGTCTTGGAGGATAAAAATGAAATCCGTTTACTCTCTTTTTCATAATGCTAGAAATGAATTTTCTCCTATTTATTTCAAACCACACAAACCCCTAAGAAATATTCATTAATTCATAGTTGAATCAGTTTAGTATCACATATCCTATTCATGCTGGCTTGGGAGCATGGTTTTCTCCTAGAGCCTGTGAGAGGTTACCTTAAATGTTTTCAAGTAATAAATTATCTTTTAAGTCTTACAAAATGTTTAAATAAAACAAAATCAATAAGAAAAAATAAAAGCAGTTTGGGATCGCCTATCTCCAGACTGCACTTGAACTCTGCAAGAAGACAGTGTCCTACGAACGAAATGATATTCTGAGAATAAAACAGCCTAGATGCCTACAAAAGTGTGTTTGGAGAAGAAGAGGTTATTTTGTCCTGGAGAACAGGGGGTATGTGGAGAGAGAGGTTCAGAAACCTACTCATTTAGAAGGCCTCAGAGGAAATTTGTGAAGCTGAACAATTTACCTAACCACTCTCTGCTTCAGTGCACTCAGCTGTCTGACGTGATAGGTAATAATAGTTCCTACTCCCTGGGTTATGATAAGGAATGTACGAGATAATATTCAAAACATGTTTAGAATTCTCATACATGGCTGGTAAAAATACAAAATGCCACTTTGGAAAAACAGTTTGGCAATCCCTCAAAATGTGTAAGAGTTACCATAGGACCTGGCAATCCACTCCTAGGTAGATACCCAAGAAAAATGAAAAAAACGATTTCCACACAAACACTGGCACACATATTCATACCAGCATTATTCACATATTCATACCAGCATTATTCACAATAGCCTAAGTGGAAACAACCTTCATGTCCATGAGTTGATGAATGAATAAACGAAAGTGCTTGTGTCTATACAATAGAATATTATTTGGCAATACATGTTACAATATGGAGAAACATGGCTGATATGTGTTACAATAATAAATCTTGAAAACATTCTGCTATATGAAAGAAGCCAGTAACAAAAGACCACATATTATATGATTCCATTTATGTGAAATTTCCAGAATAGGTAAAGCCGTAGAGACAGAAAGTAGATTTGTTATTTCCAGTGTCTAGAGGAGAGGGGAATGAGGATAGATGGGATGTTAAGAATGTTCTAAACTGGGGCACCTGGGTGGCTCGGTGGGTTAAAGCCTCTGCCTTCGGCTCAGGTCATCATCCCGGGGTCCTGGGATCGAGCCCCACATCGGGCTCTCTGCTAGGCAGGGAGCCTGCTTCCCTTCCTCTCTCTCTGCCTACTTGTGATCTCTCTCTCTATCTGTCAAATAAATACATAAAATCTTTAAAAAAAAAAAAAAAAGAATGTTCTAAACTGAGACTGTGGTGATAGTTGTACAATTTGCCAATATACTAAAATCTACTTAAATGTATTACTTTTCCTAAGGTGTACAGTGTGATGTTTTAATATACATATACATTATACAATGAATACCACAATTGAATTAATTAACGTATCCATCACCTCACATAGCTCGCTTTTTTCTGAGCATGAGAGCAAAATTAAAATCTACTCTCTTAGCAAATTTCAAGTATGCAATACAGTATAGTTAAATAAAGCCTCTGTACTGTACATTAGATCTCCAAAATCTATTCGTCTTGCATAACTGAAACTTTGTATCCTTTGACCACATTTTCTCCCTTTCTCCTCCCCTCCAGCCCCTAGTAATCACAGTTCTATTCTCTGTTTCTAGGACTGTTACTTTTTCAGATTCCACAAATTAGTGAGATCAAGCAGTGTTTGTCTTTCTGTGTCTGGCTTATTTCCCTTTGCATAATGTCCTCTACTCTCATCTTTATTGTCATAAATGGCAAACTTCCCTTGTTTTTAAGGCTGACTAATATTCCATTTATATACATACCACATTTTCTTTCTTTTTTTTTTTAAGATTTTATTTATTTATTTGACAGGCAGAGATCACAAGTAGGCAGAGAGGCAGAGAGAGGAGGAAGCAGGCTCCCCACTGAGCAGAAAGCCCGATGCGGGGCTCAATCCCAGGACCCTGGGGTCATGACCCAAGCCAAAGGCAGAGGCTTAACCCACTGAGCCACCCAGGTGCCCCCATACCACATTTTCTTATCCATTCATATGTCAGCACTTAGGCAGACCACCTTTCTTCTTGTTATGAATAATACTGCAGTGAACATAGGGGTGCAGGTATCTCTGATTTCATTCCCTTTGGAATATACTGGATTGTGTGGTAGTTGTATTTTTAATCTTTTGAGGAAACTCCATACTATTTTCCAAAATGGCCGTACCAATTTACATTCTTACCAACAGAGTATAAGGATTCTTTTTCCCCCACATTCTCATCAACACTTACTAATTTTTTAAATTTTTTTATATATTTTTTAAGATTTTATTTATTTATTTGAAAGAGAGAGATCACAAGTAGGCAGAGAGAGAGAGAGGAGGAAGCAGGCTCCCCACCGAGCAGAGAGCCCGATGCGGGACTCTATCCCAGAACTCCAAGATCACAACCCGAGCCAAAGGCAGAGGCCCAACGCACTGAGCCACCCCGGTGCCCTTGTTTATCTTTTTGATAAAGCCATTTAAACAGACATAGGGTGAGGACTCACTGTGATTTTGATTTGCCTTTCCCTGATGATTAATGATATTGCATACCTTCTTATATACCCATTGGTCACTAGTATATGTTCTTTTGAGAAATGTCTACCTAGGTCCTTTGACCATTATTTTTTTAATTGGGTGATTTCTTTTATTCCTGCTACATTGTTTCAGCTCCTTATTTATTTTGCATATTAATCCCTTATCAGATGTATGGTTTAAAAATAAATATTTGTAGGTTGTTCCTGCCCATCTATATATATTGTCTTTTCACTCTGTTAATTGCCTCCTTTCCTGTGTAAAAGCTTTTTCAGTTGACACAACCCATTTTATTTTGCTTTTGTCATCTGTGCTTTTGTGGCCATATTCAAATATCATGGCCCAGACCAATATCAAGAAAATTTTCACCTATGCTTTCTTCCAGTAGTTTTAGTTTCCAGGCCAATGTTTATTAATTGTATGGTTTAAATGGGTAAATGTTATCACATGTGAATTATACACCAATAAAGCTAGATTTTAAAAATCAATGAAAAGAAAGAATAAGTCGATGGTTTATTAAAGATCAGATTGTATTTTAATGTAATGGGGAAAAAATAATTTAAAATTGTGTATTCATTTCCTAGGGTTGCCATAACAAAGTACCACAAACTGGGTAGCTTACAACAGAAATTTATTATCTCTCAGTTCTGGAGGCTAGAAGTTCAAAATCCAAATGTCGGCAGGATCGTTTATTTCTGAAAACTCTAAGAGAGAACCTTTTCCTTGCCAATTTCCTGGCTTCCGCTGGTTGCCAAAAATCTTTGGCTTTCTGTGCCTTGTACGGCATCATCTCCAGTTTCTCTCTTCATTCCTGTATGGCTTTCTCCCTCTCTGTCTTCATATGGTCACCTTCCCCTCTTTTTCTGTCTTGTCTTCATATAAGGACACAAGTTATATTGGATTGGGGCCTATCCTAGTGATTTCATTTTCACCTAGCTACATTGGCAAAGACCCTCTTTCCAAATGAGGTCACACCCACAGGTATTGGAGATGAAAACTTCACGATATTTTTTTTTGGCGGGGGGAGACAAAATTCAATATATAACAGACTGTAAGTTGTTTAATCAATTCTCTTTTCTAGTCACTTCTTTTCAATAGTTCAATGCTAAGAATGAAGTAGGTACTAAATAAATATTCATTGACTGGTTAAACTATTCAATCTATATAGCTGTCTACTTTAATTTGAGAGACCTTTAGGGATAGAGTCTATAATCTTACTTGAATTTATGCCCTAATGTTTAATTAAAGGAGTACCTCCTTCTAATCAAAGGCTTTGCATTTGCATTCTTTGCCAAAATAACTGGCTGATGGATTGTTTGCTGAATTGATCTGATCAGTCATTTAAATAGAACCCTGTTAAGTGGTGAACTCAGCCAAAATGTTGAAGTTATAGTCATGTTGACTCACCTTCTTTTAAAATAACTTAAGCTCATTTCCTCTTGTTTTGTCCTCTCTGGAGGTGGAGAATACTCTTCTCATAATAATCCTTTATCCTTCCAATTTCCAAGCCAAACAATCCCAAATTCTGTAACCTTTCCTTTGAATCCATACATAGATTTTTTTCAAGACGTGCCAAATGCATAAGAAATACCTATTTGATAATTTTCATTTTAAAAGTAACTAATCACAGGGCCCTATATATCTACGTTACTCTACATTAAAAAGAAAAACAGACAAAAATTTTAATTAGAGTCTTCAAATACTGGATGCTTGTTGAAAGAATTTTACTATGGATCACAAGACTTGCTGTTTTTTAACCTATTCTACCCCCCAATTGTCTTGAAGTTATTCTATGATTAAAAGATATAATCATACCGAGGAGAGCACTGAAAAGGAAGAGCTATGAGAGGGAACTAACCTTATCAGATGGAGAGTAAAATATAATGAAAAATATAAGAAAAAAATTAAAGGCATAACCATCTTCTATGATTAAAAAGCATAACTGGACTACCAATAGTCAAATATTTGGCTTCAGAATTTCCTGCTTATCCTTATAAACATATATATTTTTTTAAAATTTAAGAGTTAATTGAATAAAACATACTTTCACATTAACTTTAATTCTTAGTTATCTTGTGAAAGGAAAATATATGCAATGTCTCTGTTCATAAATGTTGAAAGTTGAGTGGATACAAGAAAACCCATTCTGAAATATATCATAGATGGTCCTTCTACTCTTTGTGTATTTATATCTCTCCCTGGGTCTTCATTACAGCTTACATTTCATTTTGAGTAGGTTGGATGTTAAATAAACTTGAATATTAGGTAGAAGTGTATGTTATTTGGGAAGAACCATTTCACAGAATATATTCAGAACTATAAAATGTTTTATTGATTCTGGTTCATTTACAGAACAGGAAGTGTAAATGGAGCCAGTCATTTTAAGGGCTGTAAATGGCTTTTTAGAGCATTCCAAATGTATAGGAAAATATCTGAATGTATTTCATATTGTTTCTCAGAAACATTTTATTTAATTTAGAGCAATTAACCATGAGAAAGAATCAATGTTTCTCTAAATAAAGAGGAAGATTTTCTTATAAGTGACATGAAGGGAAGGTGTAGAATGACTTTTTTCTTTTCTTTATCACTTGCAGTCCTGTGAATTGGGAGTCTCTCCAGGACGAGGTATCCTTTTATCCTGTCTCCACCTCTGCCTCCTGGATTCTATTCCTAGCTCCTATCCATCTGGCCTTCTTCTGTGATTCTCAATTTAATTCTCTTATGGTAACAAGCCAATTATAGGTTGATTTCACTAGGGTAACTTCTTGTACTGAATACCTAGGCCATTTGCCTAGATTAAAAGAGGGGTTGGAGGAGTAATGATGTCTGTTACCCAGGGGTTGATGGTCTCATAAAGCACAATATCTTACAAGGAGGTAGATTTAAGATTTATGTTTTTCTCCTAATATGAACAACAGGCAGATACTCTATGTCCATTTGTGTTGGTAATGCCTATATTTGCTACCCAGATCTCTTAACAGTAATAACAAGGGACATATGTGGATCATTGAGTAGAATCATTGTTGTGGTAATTTAGATGGGAATCAATGAGGGCTTTCCTTATATTGTCTATTTTAAATGCAGTTAGGTCCCATCTCCTGAAATGAGAGTATTTTGAAGACAGAGATCATGACCCATTCATCCCAGCATCTTCAGTGCCTTGAAAATGTCTCCAAAAGGAAGAACTCAATAAATACTATTTGCTGTGGTTTGTTTCTGATTTTAATTGCATATATTGCAAATAAAGTTTAAACCTTCTGCATACTCTCCTCTTCCTAGAAGTAAAAACTATTATTAATTTAATGTTTATCTTTCCTGAAGATATTTTTATACTTTTTCAATATAATATTATGTATATCTATGTCCAGAATTATACTGATTTTACAAGTAATTAAACTTTACATAAATGATATCTTATAATAGATGTTATTTTATAACATTTTTGTTTAACATCACATTTTCAAAATATATCCATGTTGGAATGCTTTCAGCTCTAGTTAATTGACTTTAACTACTGCTTAGCAACATTATTTGACTATACTTATATGTTGCATCTTGTCAAATGCTTATATATCCATTCATATACTAATTTTTTTCCTTCTTTAATTTGGAAATATGATATGTTATGTTATTGCATTTGTTTCTGGTGGTGAATCATTTTTGCGCTCCAGGAATACATACTAAATGATCTTTTTCTGATATCAATATTGCTAAAATCACTTTATTTTTATTATTTTCAAAGTATATACTCAACTCTTTATTTTTCCATTTCTTTTTTTTTTCTTCAAGGATTTATTTATTTGAGAGAGATAGAGAGAGAGAAAGTGCACACCTGCATAGGGAGGAGGAGGGACAAATGGAGAATCTTAAGCAGACTCCCTGCTGAGCACAGAGCCTGATGTGGGCTTGATCCTCTTCCCAGGACTCTGAGATCATGACCGAGCAGAAATCAAGAGATGATGCTGAGTCAACTGAGCCACATAGGGACCTCTTTTCCATTTCTTGATTATCACCTGTTCTATATGATCTTAGTAACACATTTTTTAGTCTGGTTTGATACTAGATGTCTTTTAATAGGAGAGTTTGATACATTCATACTTGTGATTGACATATTGGGCCATATTTTTGTCTTTTCCATTTTTTGCTTTCCAATTACCATTTTGTGTTTGCAGCTTTCTTCTAACATTCTTCCTTCTATGGATTGTTAATGCTTCCTAATGCTGTTTAGTTTCTACTGATTTGGAAGCTTATGATTTCATTTCTCTTAGTAGTCACTTTAAATTTTTTTATATATTTTTTAAGATTTTATTTATTTATTTGACAGAGAGAAATCACAAGTAGGCAGAGAGGCAGGCAGAGAGAGAGGAGGAAGCAGGCTCCCCGCTGAGCAGAGAGCCCGATGCGAGACTCGATCCCAGGACCCTGAGATCATGACCTGAGCCAAAGGCAGCAGCTTAACCACTGAGCCACCCAGGCTCCCCAGTCACTTTAAATTTTTGACAGAAACACTTAGTTTAAAATTTTCTTAGGTCAAAAGACAAGCCACAAACTTGGAGAAAATATTTGTAAAACATATCCAAAAAAGGATTTGTATTCAGAATATACAAAGAACTTTCTAAACTGAACAATAAGGAAACAAAACAACCCAGTTTAAGAAATGGCTAAGTGATCAGAATAGACAACTCACCAAAGAAGAAAAACAGATGACGTAAATGAAACTGTAATGGTGAATCCATGTCATGAGGCAAATTGTTTTAAATTTGGAATAATTATTTAAAATTATTTATTTATTCAAAACCCATAGAATTACATAATGCAAAGAGTGAACCCTAATTTAACTATTGACCATACTTGATAATAACATATCAATATTGGTTCATTTACTGCAGCAAAAGTACCACATTAATGCAAAATGTTATAATAGGCCAAACTCTATATGGGTTTGAAGTAAAGTAAAGGGTAGAAGTAGGTAGAAGGGTAGAAGTAGGTACGTATGTGAAATTCTATGTATGATCACTTCAGTTATTCTGTAAATCTAAAACTATACCAAAAACAGTTTAAATTTTTTTAATTGTCTTAGGTCATCTACATACATGTGGTCTTTTTTTGATAAAGGTACCAAGTTAATTCAATTGAGACATAATATGGTTTCCACAACCCCAAATAGCCAAAGGAATGTTGAAAAAGAAAACCAAAGCTGGTAGCATCATAATTCTGGACTTCAAGCTCTATTACAAAGCTGTGATCATCAAGACAGCATGGTACTGGCACAAAAACAGACACATAGATCAATGGAACATAACAGAGAACTCAGAAATGGACCCTCAATTCTATGGTCAACTAATCTTTGACAAAGCAGGAAGGAATGTCCAAAGGAAAAAAAGACAGTCTCTTCAGCAAATGGTGTTAGGAAAATTGGACAGCCACATGTAGAAGAATGAAACTTGTCCATTTTCTTACACCATACACAAAAATAAATTCAATATGGATGAACCACCTAAATGTGAGACAGGAATCCATCAAAATCTTAGAGGAGAACATAAGTAGCAACCTCTTTAACCTCAGCCGCAGCAACTTCTTGCTAGGCACATCTCCAAAGGCAAGGGGAAAAAAAAAAAAAAGAACTTTTGGGACTTCATCAAGATAAAAAACTTTTGCATAGTAAAAGAAACAGTCAACAAAACCAAAAGATAACCTACAGAATGAGAGAAGATATTTGCAAATATCTTAACAGATATAGGGTTAATATTCAAAATCTATAAAGAACTTATCAAACTCAACACCCAAAGAACAAATAATCCAATCCAGTAATGGACAGAAGACATGAACAGACATTTCTCCAAAGAAGACATCCAAATGGCCAACATCCAAATGGCCAACATGCTCATCATTTCTTGCCATCAGGGAAATATAAATCAGAACCATAATGATATACCACTTCACACAAGTCAGAATGGCTAAAATTAATAAGTTAGGTAACAATAAATGCTGGTGAGGATGTGGAGAAAGTGGAACCCTCTTACACTGCTGGTGGGAATGCAAGCTAGTACAGCCATTCTGGAAAACAGTATGGAGATTTCTCAAAAAAATTAAAAATAAAGCTACCCAGGGGCACCTGGGTGGCTCAGTGGGTTAAGCCTCTGCCTTCAGGTCAGGTCATAAACCCAGAGTCCTGGGATTAAGCCCCACATCAGGCTCTCTGCTCAGCAGGGACCCTGCTTTACCCCTCTCTCTGCCTACTTGTGATGTTTCTCTCTGTCAAATAAATAAATAAAATGTTTAAAAATAATAAATAAAGCTACCCTACAATCCAGTAATTGTACTATTAGGTATTTACCCAAAGAATACAAACATAGTGATCTAAAGGACACCTCTACTCCCATGTTTATAGCAGCAATGTCTACAATAGCCAAACTATAGAAAGAGCCCAGATGTCCGTCAAAAGATGAATGGATAAAGAAACACACACACACGCACACACACACACATACACACACATAGGAATATTACTTAGCCATAAAAAATGAAATGTTACCATTTTCAATAATGTGGATGGAACTAGAGGGTATTATGCTAAGCAAAATAAGTCAGTCAGAGAAAGACAGTTGTCATATGATTTCACGCATATGTGGAATTTAAGTAGCAAAACAGTGGATCTAGTGGAAGGGAGGGAAAAATAAAGTAAGATGAAATCAGAGAAGGCTACAAACCATAAGAGACCCTTAACTAAAGGAAACAATCTGGAAGTTGCTGGAGGGGATGTGGGTAGGGAGATGGGGTAACTAGGTGATGGGCATGAAGGAGGGAATGTGATGTAATCAGCATTGGGTGTTAGCAACTGATGAATCACTGAACTCTACCTCTGAAATTAATAATACACTATATGTTAATTAATTGAATTTAAATAAACTAAATTGAATTCAAATAAAATAAAATAAAATAAATAAAATTAAATTTTAAAAAATACTGTTTTCAACAAACGATAATAGAACACCTATATGCAAAAAAAAAAAAAAAAAGGTGAACAGTGAACATCATCCCTTACCTAATACCATATGAAATATTTAACTGAAAAGAATTATAAACCTAAATATATAACTTAAAACCATAAAGCTTTGGAAGAAAACATGGAAGAAAAATGTGATGTTAAGTTGGGTAGTAATTTCTTAGTTTGTGCAAAATATGTAAGTCATACAAGAAAAGTGGATAAATTGGACTTCACCAGAATTTATAATTACTCTTCAAAATACACTAAGAAAATGAAAAGATAAGGAATGCATCTGGAGAAAATACTAGCAAAACAAATATCTGATAAAGGTCTTTCTTGAATTCAGAATATATAAAAAACTCCAACAATTCAATGATAAGAAGACAAAAAAATTTTTATGAGTCAAAAGATTTGGACTTCACCTAAGAAGAGATATGGATGACAAATAGGCACATAAAATGATGCTCACCATCGTCATTCATTACAAAAGTACACATTTAAAACACAATGAAAAAGCACTACACCTCTACTAGAATGACACATATTTTTTTTAAAAACCGACCATACCAAATCCTAGCAAAGTGTGAAGGAACTGGAACTTTCATATATTGTTCTTAGGAATGCAAAATAGTACAGTTACTTTGGAAAACAATCTGGTAGTTTCCTATAAAGTTAAATATTTAACTACCCTAAAACCCAGCAATTACACTTCTAAACATCACTTCTACCCATAAGAAACAAAAACAGGGGTCAACATAAAGATTCATACATGAATGTTCATAGAGGATTTCAGGTAATAGTGAAAAATGGCAATATATTACAAATTATACATATTACAATCTATTACAACTTATATATCCATACAATGGAAAAATATTTTGTCAATACTTTTCAGTGCTTTACCAGTTTCTGGGAGGGACAGAATGCTATAGGATTATGGGTCTTGTGGATCCAAAGGATCCCATGTGCCACACCCACATTTCACTTGTTACAAAATGGATGCATTGTCATGAGGTGATTTTTTGTGATATTCTGTGTCACGCAACCACACAACCTGTATCATCTGAGACTAAGGGCAGGAAAGACAAACTCTGCCCAGAATATATGGCCACTCTAGCCAAAATGAAATGCTGCCCTTCCCAGAGAAGATAGGGACCCATATAACCAATTTGCATTCAAAAGGTTGAATGTCTCTTCGAGACATAGTGCAGTAGAGGACTCGCTTTGGTCTCTGTGGTAGCAGGTATGACATTTGGCAATAGCAGTAGTTGGATCAGGCTTGGCGAAGGCTGGCCCATTCGAACTCAATCTCTGCCCCTATGGCTGCTCCATTCAGAAGCCCATTGTCGCAGGGGATTAACTCAGCAACAGCTTACTAAGACCAAATTGCTGAGTCCTTCTGTTTACTTGACTATTTGGTTCCTCTCGTTCATGCTGGATAGTCTCTGTTCCACGCTGTGCTCTAAAGATGTTCATGCCAATTTCCGTAAGTCCAGCCACATGCATCTTCTCCAGAATTCCTTCTCAACCCTCCAGTGCTTCTCTTCCCAGATTCCTGAGCAACTAGCCAAACCACCCACTGCTGCTCATGAGTCCATGTGTATTCTTTGTTGGGCCACTTCACTTTCTACAAAAAACCGTGCACCACCCAAAGCCTCTCTCACTGGCAGGATTTCTTCACATGACTCTCTTTCAGGGCCTCTCCTGAGCACTCCATTTTAACTTTAACCCACATGGAAAGTTAACTCATCCCTAAATTATGTTTAAACTTTCTCCTTCTTCCTCATCGGGTAATAAGAAACCTGCTATGTAACCAAAAGTAATAGATGACATGGAGTCCTGGGCCACTCATTATTGAAGTTTTCCTATAGTTCTGGTCCCAGTCTTTTCTAGTCCTACTTCCACATTATTAATGGATTGCATCAAGCCTCCCTGACATTATCACATAATGGTTCTGGCTGAACCTAGCCATGAGGGTCAGTTCTGATAACTCAGTTATTTGAGTTTCCATGATCAGACGCATCTCATCAGGCTTCAGGAACATGCCTGACACTATTTTTAAAGTGGAGTATAGTTCACTCCAGCAGATGTCATGGCCTTACACTGAAATCCTTGGAATCTTGGCTGTGGTTTTCCTATTGGGGCTTGCCTTATATTCTAGAGTCTTTTCCCATCGCATATAACTTTAGTACCAATGGACCTGCCAGGCTATATGGTCCAAGGGTCAAAACTGCTTGTCCTGCAGCCCAGAACTACTGCAGAACTCAGTCTTTCTCTGGGCCCCATTGGGCAAATAAATCAGGGCAATATTCTCGAGCATGAAATATGCTTCCTCCAGAATGCCAGAAGGCCTACCAAGCACTGTGCTTCCTTCTCACTGATGGCAAAAGCCATCCAGTTCCATGGTCCATAGGGTTACTACCTTCCTTAAATCTCTTAGTGACTGAGATAGTATTCTTGACAATGTGTTCTTTTCTACTAGGATCAAATACAGTGTCACCACTGGTCATTCAACTCTCACTGCTACATCGTTTCTGGAGTTATCAGGACTCCACCCAACAGTGATGGTGGCATTTGCACTGACAGCTGGTCAGGAAAGTGAGCCAGCTCTAATACTCCATTTTAGAATCTGCTTCCTGGGACCACTTTTGTTTCCCAATGGTCCTAGACTCTGAGAGACCTGTATGCTGAGGATTTTTTGAGATATGTTATAAGGAGAAAGAAAAGCATCGCTGGGCAGGGGGAAAAGATGAAGTGAGACACAGTTTTAATGGAGACTTCAGCAGATCCCATGAGATGTTATGGAGTTGGATGACCCTGCAGAGCTGTCCAATTCTGAGACAAAAAACAAACAAACAAAAACAGACTTTCATATTTCCTCATCAACCAGTTATTAGATATAGTCTCCCTCAGAAAAAGAGCCTAAACCCTTTGAGCAGTGGTGGAATTTTTTCTTAAAAGTCTAAAATTATCCAAAATTATTATTTTTCCTCAGATCACAAAGTCTTTAGCCTACTCTAGCTACACATAAACCACCTCTACTTTGTTCTAAACACACACACTCTATTTTCCAATTAGT
The DNA here is from genome assembly GCF_011764305.1 of Mustela putorius furo. Lineage (NCBI taxonomy): Eukaryota > Metazoa > Chordata > Mammalia > Carnivora > Mustelidae > Mustela > Mustela putorius. The sequence goes on from NW_025421299.1 coordinate 1,929,262, forward strand.
ATATTACCGAATTTACTAATTTGCTCAAAATTTTTGCATATATTCTATTCCTGTTTAATGGTTCTTTTAGTGTCTGATTGTTGCAATCTCTCTCAGTCTTTGTATATCTGAAATGTCTTCACTTTGACCTCAATATTGAATGGTAATTCAATTAGGTATAAAATTCTAGATTGGCAGTTGTTTTTCCTAAGCTAATTATATTGGTGCATCTCTGACATACACGATTTCTGAGAAGTCAGTCTAATTATTCTTCCTTTGCATTGGCTGCAATGCACTCTATTTCCTCTGAAACGGTTATTGGATATATGCAGGAGTCTGTCCGTATATCCTCCAGGTATCTTAAATGCTCATTCATATATATTATCCTGATCTCTAATTGGAGTTTCTGGGCAAATTATTTATTACTCTCTTCTAATTTACTAATTCCTCTTTGCCTGTGTCTAATGTAGAGTGTATTCCACCTTTAGAGCTTTTATTTTCACTGGTCATTATATTCACTCCCAGGATTTTTAACGAACTCTTTTTCATATCCAGCTCTTGTTTCCTTTCACCCTGGGTTTTATTTCTTTATTTGTTCCTTATGGATGGTATTTCTTCATTCATCTCTCTAAACATCCTAAACATATTTAAAGATACTTATCAGGTAGTCCTACTACATTAACTATTAGGTGTTGAATTAACATACAATGTTTCTCTTTTCTTTTCTTTTTAAAGACTTCATTCACTTAAAAAAATTTTTTAAATTTTAAAAAGATTTTATTTACTTAAAAAATATTAAAAATTTTTAAAAGATTATATTCACTGACAAAGTGGGAGAAAGAGAGCACAAGCAGAGGGAGAGGCAAGGTCCCCAATGATCAGGGCACCTGATGCAGTGTTCAATCCCAAGACCTCAGGACCATGACCTGAAATGAAGGCAGATGCTTTATGAACTGAGCCACCCAAGAACCCCCAAGGTTTTTATTCTCCTGACTATTATTTTAGTATTAGGTGTTTTTTCCCCTATGATTTTAGGAGTTATCATTGATCTCCAGGATTATTTTCTCTGTTTATTCCTCCATGTCTAATTTTATCATATTTTTACCCTATCCCCCATGTTCCTCATATCAAAGCCATATCTTATATTGAAGACTAGATACTATATATCAGTTGCTGTCACAAAGTCATCTTGGGGCTTGGTTCCTTTTCTGGTCATTAAGTTGTTTGCTTCTTCCGTTGCCCATACTTTCATATGAACCATATTTTACCCCCTTTTGCAAGAGAGCATCTTTTCACCCAGCCCTGATTTCAGTTACTGAGTTTGGTTCTTCCCTAACACTTCACAGAGAGCTATTTACTCCATGAGTAGGAACTACCAGGCTTTGTGCCCAGAGAGAGGCAGCCCTATTCTTTCATTTGCACCTCTGCTGACTACCAAGCATTTCTATTTTGTATCTGTTCCACAGATACAATTTTTAGCACAACTGAATCTTTTAAAATTTTACTTTTAAAATTTTATCTATCACTGTTTTACATTTGGAAAAGAGAAGTGCTTCAAAGCATAAGTTTACAGAGCCACTTACATAAAAGTTGATAAACACTTGTTTTCAGGGGCACCTGGGTGGCTCAGTTGATTAAGGAGCTTCCTTTGATTCTGGTCATGGTCCCAGGGTCCTGGGATCAAGCCCTGCTTTGGGCTCCTTGCTTAGCAGGGAGCCTGCTTCTCCCTTACCCACTCCCCCAACCTGTATTCCCTCTCTCGCTATCTCTCTGTCAAATAAATAAATAAAATCTTTTTTTTTTATTTTTTTTTTCAAACATTTGTTGAATGAATAAACAAAATGCTCTTTGCATTGTTAGGAGTCCCTCAGAACCTTTGTGCTATTCTCTCAACCTAGAATGAACTTTGTCTCTTTTCAATCCTACTCATTATTCAAATATTATTTCTGCTACAAAGATTTCCCTGATGACCATATGCCCTACACAACATTTATTATTTTCACTGTTCTCTCCTCACACTTATTACAAATCTTTTATAGCATATTTCATACCATATAACAATTATCTTTATGTCTGTCACCTCAACGAATTGCAAAACTCCATCTTATTTAACTTTCCATTCTTTGTGCCTCACATAGTAGACTGCATTTTCATGTTTTCAAGCCTTTACAAATGAATTGCTATGAACCACTGAGCAAGAGTATATGTTATTTAATTTATTTGTTTTAAAGATTTTATTTATTTAACTGACAGAGATCACAAGTAGGCAGAGAGGCAGGCAGAGAGAGACGGGAGGGGTAAGCAGGCTCCCTGCTGAGCAGAGACCCCCAATGCAGGGCTTGATCCCAGGACCCTGGCATCATGACCTGAGCTGAAGGCAGAGGCTTTAACCCACTGAGCCACCCAGGTGCCCCAAGAGTATATTTTATTTTAATCATTAAACTTTCTCTATTCTAATAATATATGATCTAAGATGTGAAAATATTTTATGCTAATCCAAGCAGTGTTAGTCCCATTTTATGGGTTACATCAATATGTTGGGAAGAATTTGTGATTTAAGTTCTATAATGACTGATAGAACTTTTAAAAGCAATAAAAGGGTACCATGAAAAAAAGTTTTCCTTGTGTAACTTTAACATCCCTGGATTAGACTCCCAAAGGAGAAGGACTATATCTTAAGTATCTTTTGATCTCTAATCCCTGGCATGGCAACTGGCACAAAGTAAACCTTTAATGAATGTTACTGAACTAAAATGCAAAAGTTTTGCTGCCTATTGTGAATAAATTGTCTCATTGTTATTTATACAATGTTTATAGAGCAAAATAACAGCTATTATTTATAGAGATCTTACTCTGTGCCAAGCACTGTTAGCTATTTAAATTCAGTATTGTGTTTAACTTTTAAAATAATTGAGAAAGGTATTTAATAATGGAAAGTATTAATCAAAACAAACAAAAAAAACATGAAAATTAAAACCACAATGATATAACCCTGTATACTGACTAGAATGGCTAAAAATGAGCAATATAAAAAATATATTAAATAATCACACTTCACAGATTAAAATTTTTTAGTTCAGAGAAGCTAAATAACTTGCCTGAAGTTGCCTAGTGAATTCCAGTAGTACTAGGATCTTAATACAGGTGGGTCTGACTGCCAAATTCTTGTCTTTCCTCTCCACATTTTCTCTCTAAACCACGTATGCTTATTCATCAGTAACATCTTTAGATTCTATTTTATTGGGGCATAAAACTCAGCTAAAAATATGAGTGAAGAAAGGAGAAGGAAACAAAACTCATCGCTTTAGGAGGCTGGTTCTTCTGTGGGTTTTGCTTTTTTTACATATGTTTAAATTCTCATTTAAAGTTCCATCTAAGGGGCACCTGGGTGGCCCAGTTGGTGAAACGTCTGACTCTTGATTTCAGCTCAGATGGTGATCTCTGGGTTGTGAGATTGTGCCCCTGGTGGGGCTCTGTGCTCAGTGGGGAGGTTGCTTGAGGGTTCTCTCTCACCCCCTACCCCTCCTTACCTCCCCACTCTCTCTAGCTCTCTCTCTCTCTTCTCTTTCTCTAAAAAAATGAATAAAACAGTTCCCATCTAGTACAGGTACTTCCATGGGTGTCCCTGAGCAACAGATGAAGTACCCTGAACAACTGTGAAAAAAGGAAGTGAAAGCTACACATAGAATTGGCCTCAGAAATGGCTCCACCCCTTCACAGCTGCAAAATCATGTTGGTGAAGACATGGAGACACAAGTCATTTCAGGTGGAGACACCAAATCACTCATCTGAGACAGAGAGAAAACAAGCTTGCTCACTGCTGATGGAGAACAGCAAAAAAGCTAGAATGGACCCTCACTAGGAATTATGACAAGAAGGGGTGTCATGTTAAGCAGAATAAACTTCTTTATATTACTCCACTAAGGACATAAGAGGATTAAGTCTTCACTAGTTAACTTGTTATCTCAGTGATAGACTCTCCAATTGAGGGATTTTAATTTTTACAAATAAAGGGATGGTTTCACAGAATGGTCCACCAGAGTGAGAAATGAGGCCACCCTTCTGCAAAGCTCTATTTTCTGCACCACTGTGGAATTTAGCAAAAGCCTTGTTCTGCAGTGAAAGGTTAGCCCTTATTCCGGCAAGCTCTAGACTATTTGAGCAATGAACATTTTAAATCAGCATAATTATATTTCACATGGCAATAAACACTTTCAGTTTAAGTGCGCATAATTTGTCTCTTCGTCTGATTCTCTTTGTTGCATTAGTTTTCTCCATGGTGAGCATAAAATAACAGGATTTGTGATGATTCTCTCGAGATTACTCTTTTCCCCCTCTCTTTCAAAAATGCTCAAGACGCTTTGTTTATTAAAAAAAAAGAAAGGAAGGAAGGAAGAAAAAGAGAGTTGAATTTTAGAAACCAATCTCATCTATAGACTTCTAGTTCGGAAATAATCCGGGTAGGTTACAAGTGTGAAAAGTTGTTCTCCACGGCAGGTGATCGGGGTTTTCAGTTTTTTCTGCATCTCTCCTGATTCTCTGTTGCATGGCTGGGCTTGAAGTTGGTTTGCCTCAAGTTTGGTCATCTGGCTTTGATTGGTATTCAAGTGGAGTGGTGAGTGTGTAAGGCTCTAATCCTGGCAACACATGGTAATCTTTTCATTCTCTCTCAGCCTCCACCTGTTCCATGGTCCAGTGGAGGACTGCAAATCCTATCAAGGGAGGGCAACCCGACTAAGCCTGCCTCCCTGGCTTCAGTCCATCACATGTGCACTCGGGCTGCCCAGCGCCCAGCCAGCTGCAGCCCAACGATCATGTTATCAGATGACGGATGGCTTCATATCAGGTGTTTAAACTGACAAGCTGCCCCATCTGGTAAATGATTCGGGAAGTCTGGCCTTGCCTGATGAATGGGGAAAGTGACAATGCCAATCAGAGTGACCCTGAGCGCCTCCCTGCTGCTGCCCCAACAGCCACTATAACTTCTATCCCACTGGTCGACTTTTTTTCCATTCTGTTGTCACTCAGCTAAGGTTAGACCTACTGTCACTAAATTGTCACTAAATTATATCATTAATCCAAATATTTTCCTTGCAAGAACTTTCATAAAATGGATGCCAGGCCTCCAGCAGCCTACTGATCAGAATTAGAGGATAAGACACAGGATTCAGTACAGTAATTTTAGAGGATGTTTCACATCGCTTCTCACAGTCTGTTTTGAAGTAAAGGTGGTTATTTTGGAGGAAACTGCATGTTTTACGCCGGATCAAACCAGGATCCACTGTATCGAGAAATGTGAGGGAGCTTAATGTGTTGTGTGTGGATCTGTCAGATGTAAATCTCCTGGTAATACTGGTTGTCGAGTACCGATTGGTGTCTGTGAACGTCTGAAGGGAATTCTTGGCATGGCTTTCCCAAACTATCCTGAGAGGGTCTGTGATTTGATAATCTGGTTTTAAAAAATTCAAGTCTTTAAGAATCTGTAATGTGAGTTAACTGTTGCCCACTTTGGCTCAGTATGATACTGCTTGTAGGGAAAGTGTGTGCTTAAGGCTAGATTTACCAAGGCACAAGACAAAATGAAGATTTCAATCAGTGGAATCGATGGCACATCAGCCCTCCATGTTGTATTGTGAAAACGCCGTCTATTTATAGATTGTATATCATATCAGTTACCCATCATGGCAAATATCAAATAATGGAGATGAAGCAGAATGCATGAATACTTCAAAAACAATTTTCTATGCAATATTTATTTTCATCAACAATTCCAAATGACTGTGAAAGACTCATGAGCCAACCGCCGATTGTTTTATTTTTAATTTAAAAATATATTGTCACCCAGGTCTTTGATGAAAGTGTTGCTTTGTCCACCTCAGTTATAAAACACATCATTTTTTGCAACCATGAACAGTGAATAAACAAAACAAAGGGGGAGTTTAATGGGAATGACAGCACAGCAGGTACATTCATGATTTAGTATCATTTCAGTTTCATCCAGGAAAATTGTCAACCATTCCAGGAATAAAAAATAAAATGCTATGTACTGTATAGTATAACCTCTTTAAATTGGCAATTTGTAGCTGTTTGATAATTCATTCTTAAGCAAACCTCAACTGCTTGCTACCTGCTGTATTCATTAGCCTGTCCATCTTCCTATTCCCTGTAGAGCACGCGGAACTATGATTGTTAGAAAAATGTTGTGCTGCTGTGTGTATTTGCTACTTAATACATGTATATATGTTTGCCACATATTTTTATGCAATTGTTTTAGAAAGATGAGCAAACATTTTTTCCCCCGGCCTGGAAGATAGTTATTAATGTTTTCTGGATGTTTTGCAATGGATCCATTTTAGATAAATAATGTATTACACACTGTGTCATATGCAGTAGAATTTTTTTTATTCATCTATTGAGCATAACATGCAAAGCTCAATATAGAAACTACCAAATTTTAAGAGCAACAGCTCTCTGTATGTGGCACATTTGCAAATATGGGTATTTCAGGGTGCAAATTAAAATAGTTTGATGCACCATATCACACTTTCTCAATGAAAGGGAAACTTTCCTTGTGCTTACTATAAACACTTCATTTACACGTTTATTTGAGACTTTGTTAAATTAGATTATGTAAACACAGGCTGGATAGCAAGTCAGATTTAATACACATGAGTTTTAAAACTGACTTGCATGCTGAACATAAAAAGTATAAAGGACTTCACCAAGATTTATTGATTCATGTCAAGGCATCATTACTTTTCAAAGTGTGAAAAATGATCATATATTTATGACCTGCCGACTGAAGCTGTTTTGTGAATTAGCAAAAGCTCTGGAGAGGAGCAGCCTAATTGCATTATCATAGAATCAGAGATGGTTGTCAATTTCCCCCATTTAGCTTTTCTCCTTTAGTTTGTTAAAATGAAGGTGCCATACGTTGGTTGAATTCACTAATACCCTGATGAATGAGGTATTTTCCCAGTAGGCTCGCTACCAGTATAAACAGTGAATTAAGAATGATAGACCATCAATCATATCTCCTTCAAACAGATCTCTGCCCTGAGATTATTCATTATATATTAGGGCCACTTAAAAAGTTTTCACACCAGATTCACTGATGAAAAGATTTAAATAGTCCATAATCTTCAATGTCTTTTTTGGAAGCAAGAGTATGTGAAATAGGCTACTTTCTTCACTAACACAGTTTTCATTGTCTCTTTCATTTCCATTGCATTATTGCTTTAAAAAATAATAGTAACTCTATTCACCTTATATTGGTTACTGTGCTTTAGTAATATCCTAATTATGACTAGAGTCTGTTGCTTGGTAGTCATTTCTTCTTCATGTTATCACAAAGTAAAGGTAGTTCTTTGACAATTCCACAACTGAATAGAAAATTCAAGCTTAAATAAATGCTCACTTACCTCTTAGATTTTTGGCATCTACAAGTTTAAGATGACCGGGTGATTTGTGCAGGGTTTTTTATGCAGAGGGTCAAAGCTTGCCCTCAGGCGCCCATGTATGGTTCCCCTGAGGTTTTGTCCCTTTAATGGAAATTACGAGTATGCATCCAAGGGCAGGATTCCTCCCAAAGGGATTTATCCTGCCTCAATGTGCAAACATAATTCTCATTAAAATTAATAGGAATCGTACACATGCATCTAGGGAAGAAATAGACTCCTAGGTTCAGATCACCTCATTCTGTTTCATGCCAAGGATGACAGGGTCTGCCCTGAAGGTGGGCATGTAGCCAAAGGTTGGCAAGCTCAGATAAGCAGTCGGAACTCCCAGCGCTCACCTACGCCCTGTGTGAGGTGCTGCGATTTTTTTTTTCTTTGCCAGAGTTTGTACAGGAAACCTAGCTAGCCTCTTATTTGCTAAGCTTTTCTCCAGCATGACAATTATTTCCATTATTTCTTCTCCAGGGAGTTCAGGAAAACTGGGCATTGCTTGTACTCGATTCTTGGATTGAAGGTTTTGGATCGTTTGTATTTATCAGAATCACTGGACCATAGTATTTGTCTATTCTCTCCTTTTGTAATGCTTCAAAAATACCTCTTATTTGACTGGATAAGTGGTATTTAACTCCTGGTGTGTTTTAGGGCCTGAGAAATCAGCTCTTTATTCAGGGGAAATGCAGCTTTAATGCACACATTGCTAAACTGGTGTAAATTCAACCAAACAACCTTTGTAGACCAACTGAATCTATGTAGCATGAAGAAGAGAGTAAACTTAGCATTTGATTAATCTGATCATTTCTGTTAAAAACGCATAAATCAGCCCATAAAAAAGTATAACCCCACTTCCCTGAAAAAAAAAAAAAAAAGTCTGTCTGATTGAATTAATTTCAAAAACTGAACTATTCCAAAAACCCTAATATTACCACTCGGAAGTATATTTGAATTTCCAATTCTTCTCACTTACAAAGCCAGCTTAGTCTATGAGAAACACTAGTGCTTTTATTGATTCAGTTTCATCAATGTTAACAATATATTTAAAGTTAAGGATTTTTTTATCTTCCTGGGAGCAGATTATACAAACCAATTTTGACATCAACCAAATAAAGCACAAATCTGTATTAATGAAGGATATGTGTATAAAATCAGTAAACTTGGCTAGAAGATACGATAGATGCCAGTTGCCATGTATCCTTAAAAGAAAAAATCGCACAGAAAAGTAGGACACTCAAGTGACTACATAAACAGCTAAATTAAAACTCTTCAATTTTCAGTTGTAATCAAATTGGCCAAGTAGTTCACTGAATCATAAAATATTTCCAAGCAAAACCCATAAACCGATGTTGAGACTCAATTAAATGATTGCCAGAGTTGAATCTGGAACCTTTGTATATATCGAAGTAAAGACTTGGAGTATAAGGGGGGAATCTAGAAGATAAGTACAGGTGAATACCAAGTTGAACCCTTCTTCCTGTTGTCAGTGACACCCCTCTTTCCTGCTCCTATCTATTTTGCTGGATATGTCTCCTTCTACCATTCCATTTCCATCATCAGCCTGTTTTGTTCACTACAGATGTCTTCCTCAGTTATCCCGTGTTCATGTCCAGGTTTCAGCTACTATTTTAGTATCTGAGACTTTCACTTGTTATAATACATCTAAACCACCTTTCTGAGTTCTAGATCCTACTAAATTGACTACCTGAAACTCAATACAGGCAAAGAAGAACCCCATTTTTCCTTTAGAGTTATTTTTATATCTACTCCAACAATTCAGATTAGTAATGACTGACATGAGAAAACAGAAAGGCCTTGGAAGTGCTCTTATATAATATTCTGCAGAATATAGGCTATAAAACTAACTCTATATACTCAGAGCACATCATTCTGAAAGAAACTAGATAAATTATAAATGTTGTATAAACACAGGTATAATTACTTGTTTTGAATGAATATGCATCTGCTTAAAATGATTTATTTCAAATTACTTGTGCAAGCTCTTTCTTCCTCCTCAAATTAAAGTATCACCCACAAAATATATTTTTTGCTGCCATATATGCCCTAATTAAAGAAATGGAGAATTTCTTTGAAGTTTCCTAACATTATACAGCCTTTCAGATAGTGATTTCTGGAAGTCTCTGAAATTGTTTCCCTTCATCATATATATGAAAGCAAACTACATGTTAACCCTAGATATTTCAGTATGTATATAAACACTATTTTAGTCCCTTGCTGGTAGGCAAATCAGCAAATGTGAAAGCAAAAGTATCTAAATATATAATTATCAAATTAGTTAAATTCAATTTCATGCCAATAGAATTATAAGATTCAAATGGACAAAATTACATATGGGCTTATTGTTTTCTCTCATTTTATATTTTAGACTCATAAAAGTAATATGTTAATATATATCAGTAAAGAAGAAATCCAAATTATATAATAACGTATAACAGTGTAAGTCCCTCTTCACTACCCAATCCAACACCATACAAAGATAAAATGGTCTTTTGTCAGAGCCATAAGTCCAGCACTTTAGAACAATCAATTTAAGAATTCACTAAATATTTGCTACATTGGAATCCTCCCAGTTTTCTGTACATTTGCATATATATTCAACATTAATGTAAACATAACGTGCTTCCTATCCTTTGATCATTGTTGTTACAATTCCATCTATCTCTCCATCAGTTCTCTCCATCTATCTATTTTTAACAATTATATCATTTTCTGTAGTATGGAAGAATCATAGTTTATGTCACAATTCATCTTTATATTGTGCCTAAAATTTTACTAATGTAGCCAAAGGTGCAATGTTTATGTATGCATGGAAATATATTTACACAATTGATTTCTAGAGACTGAATTTCTAGGTGAAGAACATACAAGCATTTAAAATTGTCCCAATATATACTCTCACCAATAGAACATAAAACTATTAATTATGACTTTGACAACATTTAACTCTATGACTATGATGGATGAGAAAGAATACTTATAAAATTGTTGCTTTAATTTACATTTCCTTGGTTTCCACTTACCTTGAGCAACTTCTGATATGTTTATTATACATATGTACTATTTGTTTCTATATACATTCTCAGTTAACCAATTTTGGTTAATTTTTTCTCATTGATTCCTAAGTGTTCCTTATATATGAAGGATACTAACCTCTGTTATGCGTGTTAGAAAAATGTTTTTTCCTGATCTGTTACTCAACTTTTACAAGAGATTAAATTTTGTATTATGGGAAGAAAAAAAATAATACTGCTTGATCACAGATGATATGGTTACATATATAAATATCTAAAAACACCAAAGAGTAATTTCAGAATTATTGAGTAATTTAGCAAAATTACTGAATCCAAGATCCAATACCAGATTATACATATCTACATATATAGATATATATAATAAAACACTGCTTTTTAAACCATTATTATTGAACTGTAATTGATATACAATATCCAATTAGTTTCAGGTGTACCTCAGAGTGATTCAGTACTTTTACATTTCATGAAATGATCTCCATAAGTTTAGTTGCTATCTGTCATCATACAAAGTTATTACACTGTTATTGACCATACTCCTTATGCTGTACATTATAGTCTCATGACTCCCTTATTTTATAACAGTAAGTTTGTACTTCTTAATCCCCTTTACCTTCTTTACCCACCCCCAACACCCCCCTGCTCCAGGAACCAACAGCTCATTTCCTGTATCTGCGGATCTGTTTTTGTTTTGTTTTGTTAGTTTCCTTGTTTGCTGTGTTTTTTAGATTCCACATATTATTACAATTCATACAGGATTTGTCTTTTTCTGTCTGACTTACTCACTTAACATAATAGTCTCTAGGTCCATTCATGTTGTCACAAATGGGAAGATTTCACTATTCTTGTGACTGAATAATATTCCATTGTATATATATATATACCACATCTTCTTTATCCATTCATCTATTGATGGACACTCAGGTTCCATATCTTGGCTATTGTAAATAATGCTGAATAAACGTAGAGTGCATATATTCTCTTTAAATTGGTGTTTTCATTTTCTTTGGATAAATACCCAGAAGAAGAATTACTAAATTTCGTAGTAGTTCTATTTTTAATTTTTTGAAAATCCATCATACTGTCTTCCACAGTTGCTGCACCAACTTACATTCCCAACAACAGTGGGGTTCTCTTTTCCCTACATTCTCGCCAACACTTGATATTATTTCTCTTTTTGATAGTATCCAATTTGATACATATGTAGTGATATTTCCTCATGGTTTTGACTTGCATTTCCTTAATGATTAATGATCTTAAATTGTGTGTATATACATCTATGAATAGCTTTCTTTCTGTCTTCTGGATATTGTGTCTTACAAAGTTATACCTTTCTCCACACAGTTCATAAAAATATTACTTTTAGAGGGTTTTATTGTTTGTATTATAACACTTAGCCCTTTGTTTCCTTCTACCCAATATGTTTGTCATTCTTTATTCTGTTAATGTGGATAGCATATTACACATGTTCAACAATCTTGTATTCTAGAAATATATTCTACTTGGTCATAATGTGTAATTCTTTTAATATACTGTGATATTTATTTAATTTAATTTTTCAGCCTCTATAATAATAAATGATATTGGTCTTCAACTATGCTTATCCAGACTTTATATCAGGATTATGTAAAGCACATAGACTATACTAGCCAGTTTTCCATATTTTCCAGTGCTCTTCAAAGTACTTTAGAATTTAAATAACATAACACATCTTTGATTTTATGGTTAGCTAGAATTTATGAAGACCTGTTATTTATTTAAGTGTTAGATATTTAATTAATTATTTAATTTCTTCTATAAGTGTTCACCCAATCATATAATATACTAACTCTTATTGGTTTTTAACCCAATGTCTTTTGTATTTTCTCTCTGACACACCCTAATTATCTTATAATACAAGTACAGAAGTTTTTTTCCCTATTATATTGATCTTAAAAAAAAAAAAAAACCGGGGCGCCCGGGTGGCTCAGTGGGTTAAAGTCTCTGCCTTGGTTCAGGTCATGATCTCAGGGTCTTGGGATCGAACCCCACATTGGGCTCTCTGCTTGGCAGGGAGCCTGCTTCCCCCTCTCTCTCTGCCTGTCTCTCTGCCTACTTGTGATCTGTCTCTGTCAAAGAAATAAATTTAAAAATCTTTTTTTTTTTTTAGGATTAACATGTGTAATTTCTTTTTTTTAATTAATTTATTTATTTTCAGAAAAACAGTATTCATTATTTTTTCACCACACCCAGTGCTCCATGCAATCCATGCCCTCTATAATACCCACCACCTGGTACCCCAACCTCCCCCACCACCACTTTAAACCCCTCAGATTGTTTTTCAGAGTCCATAGTCTCTCATGATTCACCTCCCCTTCCAATTTCCCCCAACTCCCATCTCCTCTCTTAACACCCCTTGTCCTCCATGCTATTTGTTATGCTCCACAAATAAGTGAAACCATATGATAATTGACTCTCTCTGCTTGCCTTATTTCACTCAGCATAATCTCTTCCAGTCCTGTCCATGTTGCTACAAAAGTTGGGTATTCATCCTTTCTGATGGAGGCATAATACTCCATAGTGTATATGGACCACATCTTCCTTATCCATTCGTCCGTTGAAGGGCATCTTGGTTCTTTCCATAGTTTGGCGACCGTGGCCATTGCTGCTACAAACATTGGGGTACAGATGGCCCTTCTTTTCATTACATCTGTATCTTTGGGGTAAATACCCAGGAGTGCAATTGCAGGGTCATAGGGAAGTTCTATTTTTAATTTCCTGAGGAATCTCCACACTGTTCTCCAAAGAGGCTGCACCAACTTGCATTCCCACCAACAGTGGAAGAGGGTTCCCCTTTCTCCACATCCTCTCCAACACATGTTGTTTCCTGTTTTGTTAATTTTGGCCATTCTAACTGGTGTAAGGTGATATCTCAATGTGGTTTTAATTTGAATCTCCCTGAGGGCTAGTGATGATGAACATTTTTTCATGTATCTGATAGCCATTTGTATGTCTTGATTGGAGAAGTGTCTGTTCATATCTTCTGCCCATTTTTTGATATGATTGCCTGTTTCGTGTGTGTTGAGTTTGAGGAGTTCATTATAGATCCTGGATATCAACCTTTTGTCTGTACTGTCATTTGCAAATATCTTCTCCCATTCCGTGGGTTGCCTCTTTGTTTTCTTGACTGTTTCCTTTGCTGTGCAGAAGCTTTTGATTTTGATGAAGTCCCAAAAGTTTATTTTCGCTTTTGTTTCCTTTGCCTTTGGAGACATATCTTGAAAGAAGTTGCTGTGGCTGATATCGAAAAGATTACTGCCTATGTTCTCCTCTAGGATTCTGATGGATTCCTGTCTCACGTTGAGGTCTTTTATCCATTTTGAGTTTATCTTTGTGTACGTTGTAAGAGAATGGTCGAGTTTCATTCTTCTACTTATAGCTGTCCAATTTTCCCAGCACCATTTATTGAAGAGACTGTCTTTTTTCCACTGTATATTTTTTCCTGTTTTGTCGAAGATTAATTGACCATAGAGTTGAGGGTCCATATCTGGGCTCTCTACTCTGTTCCACTGGTCTATGTGTCTGTTTTTATGCCAGTACCATGCTGTCTTAGTGACCACAGCTTTGTAATAAAGCTTGAAATCAGGTAACATGATGCCTCAAGCTTTATTTTTATTTTTCAACATTTCCTTAGCGATTAGGGGTCTCTTCTGATTCCATACAAATTTTTTGATTATTTGCTCCAGCTCTTGGAAGAATACTGGTGGAATTTTGATTGGGATGGCATTAAAAGTATAGATTGCTCTAGACAGTATAGACATTTTAACAATATTTATTCTTCCGATCCAAGAGCATGGAATGGTCTTCCATCTTTTTGTGTCTTCTTCAGTTTCTTTCATGAGTGTTCTGTAGTTCCTCAAGTACAGATCCTTTACCTCTTTAGTTAGGTTTATTCCCAGGTATCTTATGGTTCTTGGTGCTATAGTAAATGGAATCGATTCTCTAATTTCCCTTTCTGTATTTTCACTGTTAGTGTATAAGAAAGCCACTGATTTCTGCACATTGACTTTGTATCCTGCCACATTGCTGAATTGTTGTATGAGTTCTACTAGTTTGGGGGTGGAGTCTTTTGGGTTTTCCGTATAAAGAATCATGTCATCTGCGAAGAGAGAGAGTTTGACTTCTGCATTGCCAATTTGGATACCTATTACTTCTCTTTGTTGTCTGATTGCTGTTGCTAGGACTTCTAATACTATGTTGAACAAGAGTGGTGAAAGTGGGCATCCTTGTCTTGTTCCTGATCTCAACAGAAAGGCTGCAAGCTTTTTCCCATTGAGGATGATATTTGGTGTGGGTCTTTCATAGATAGATTTGATGAGGTTCAGGAATGTTCCCTCTATCCCTATACTTTGAAGCGTTTTAATCAGGAACAGATGCTGGATTTTGTCAAATGTTTTTTCTGCATCAATTGAGAGAATCATGTGGTTCTTCTCTCTTCTCATATTAATTTGTTATATCACATTGATTGATTTGCGAATGTTGAACCATCCTTGTAGCCCAGGGATGAATCCCACCTGATCATGATGGATAATCTTTTTAATATGCTGTTGGATCCTGTTTGCTAGGATCTTGTTGAGAATCTTAGCATCCATATTCATCAGTGATATTGGTCTGAAATTCTCCTTTTTGGTAGGGTCTTTGCCTGGTTTGGGGACCAGGGTAATGCTGGCTTCATAGCGTCTGGAAGTTTTCCGTCTGCTTCAATTTTTTGAAAGAGCTTCAGAAGAATAGGTGTTATTTCTTCTTTGAAAGTTTGGTAGAATTCCCCAGGGAATCCATCAGGTCCTGGGCTCTTGTTTTTGGGGAGGTTTTTGATCACCGCTTCAATCTCGTTACTAGATATCAGTCTATTCAGGTTGTCGATTTCTTCCTGGTTCAATTTTGGGAGTTTATAGTTTTCCAGGAATGCATCCATTTCATCTAGGTTGCTAAGCTTATTGGCATATAACTGTTGATAATAACTTCTGATGGTTGTTTCTACTTCCTTGGTGTTCGTTGTGATCTCTCCCTTTTCATTCATAATTTTATGAATTTGGGCTTTCTCTCTTTTCTTTTGGATTAGTGTGGCCAGTGGTTTATCAATCTTATTGATTCTTTCAAAAAACCAGCTTCTAGTTTCATTGATACGTTCTACTGTATCTCTGGTTTCTACCTCATTGATCTCAGCTCTAATCTTGATGATTTCCCTTCTTATGTGTGGAGTTGGTTTAAAAAAAAAAAAACCTCAGATATTACTGATCAAATCTAATATTTATTTTGCTTTTTATTTCACTAATATTTTTTTGTCTTCATTCATTTCTGTCTTCCACTTACTTAGGTATATCTTGTTAAATTTTATCTAGCTCCCTGAATCAAATACTTAACTCATCTATTTTTGATCTATGCTTTTTAAAAATAAATTCACCTAAGACTTTTTTTTTCCCCCCAAGAAACTCTTAGAGTATAACTTACAGGGATTTTTTTTTTTAAGATTTATTTATTGATTTATTTGACAGATAGAGAAAGTGCAAGCAGGGGGAGTAGAAAAGGAAGACAGAGAAGCAGGCTTCTGCTGATCAGGGAGCCTGACATGGGATTCGATCCCAGGACCCTGGGATCATGACCTGAACCAAAGGCAGATGCTTAACCAACTAAGCCACCCAGGTATCCC
Organism: Mustela putorius furo; assembly: GCF_011764305.1. Lineage (NCBI taxonomy): Eukaryota > Metazoa > Chordata > Mammalia > Carnivora > Mustelidae > Mustela > Mustela putorius. The sequence goes on from NW_025421299.1 coordinate 1,945,428, forward strand.
AAGCTTATAGCTTTTGATATAGAATTAGTATCACTCATTTCTAAACAGTCTAGAAATTCCATTTTGTTTTTTTCTTTAACTCAAAATTCAGTTATATAAAATAATAAGCAAAAATAAAAGAAAAGTACAAAACTGGAGGAAAAACAGAATAGGAGAAGAGAATGTCAGAATAAGCACCTAGGGTGATGTCCGTACTTCTATCATGAGGTAGGACTGTCTTTAGGTGAAGGCTCAGGATAAATTTTGGCTCAGGGTAAGAAAGAACTTTGTAAAAATTCAGGCTTGTCCAAAAAAATGAAAGGAACTGCCTTTTAAGAAAGTGAGTTCTCTAGTACTGGAGGTGTTCGAGCACAACGCGGGGGAAGAATGGGACAAGGATACTGCAAAAGAAATTCAAACACAGAGTGGATAAATTACTTTTAAGATCTTTCTCGCTCTGTTTGCATTCTATCGTATAATTTAGTCTATTATAAAGTGCAACAAATGGCGCCACAAAACTATTTTTAATTCAAGTAAACCCCCCACTGTAATAAACTCCATAGGAAATCAAGAATGCTTTATTGAAATATAATTGTGTTAAAATTAATAGTTTGCTTAAAACCACATTCCTAATCTGCAGGAGTTGTAGAGCAGACAAAGATGAGACCAATTTTCTCTATAGTTTATTAATAAGTCAAAAGAAATAAGGCAAGAGGAGATGCATCATAAACCTTTTCTTTCTCCTGGTTTCTGGGTCATTAGCATAGTGTTTTCCCTTACAAGATAGTTTTGGACTCAGGGTTAGTGGCTGGGGTGTTTGAGATGCTGACGGAATTTGAGAGTGTGCTTGAAAACATAATAAATTGCTATCTAGTCAACTATAGCTAATTCAAGGTAAGAATTGTCCATTTTTGCCTTTATTTCTGTTCCCAGGCCCTCACTTCACCCAGCGTAATGCACAGCTCATCCTTTCTGTGACTCACTAGTTTCTACTCTCAGGAATAGAACTAACGGACCACTTGAAGGACAGACTTCCCAGTTTATAAGTAGGATGCATATAAAAGACATGTTGTGGGCCGCCTGGGTGGCTCAGTTGATTAAGCACCTGCCTTCAGCTCAGGTCATGATCCCAGGCATCTAGTCCCACATCCAACTCCTTGCTCAATGGGGAGCCTACTTCTCCCTCTGCCCCTGTCTGTGCCCTCTAGGGGGTGCTCTCTCTCTCTCTCCCCTCCTGACAAATAAATAAATAAATAAATAAATAAATAAAATCTTTAAAAAAAAAAAAAACTGAAACAAACAAAAAGACACACTGCACCAGGTGCTAATTACCTCTGTCTCAAAAACACAGCAACTTTTCTCTTCTGTGCTGGTATCTTCGCTCTCTCAGAATTCTTACCCTCTGCCTTACTATGTCTTCCTATGCTACACTACTCTAAAATCATATCCTTGGGTACCTAGGGAACCTGGACAGACCTCAACTCTAACTTCATAGTCCCAAAAATTCTTGGCTCTCGAGGTCCTGTCTTCCCGCCCCTTCCCCATCAACCAGCACACCTATAATTCTGACTTAATACAATGAATATTATTAATTGTACTAGATGATGTTAGGGACTGAAGGTTTGTGTCCCTCCAAAAGCCATATGTTCAGTCCTTAACCCCCAATGTGATGATGTTTGGGGATGAGGCCTTTGGAAGGTAATTAAGATAAGATTAGGTCACAAAGTTGGGGCCTTTGTTATGGGATTAGTGACCTCACAGGAAGAGGAAGATATTTCCCTTTTCTTCTTCTCTCTCTGCCACCTTCTGCCTCTTTCTCTCCCTTTCTCTTTTTCTCTCTCTCTCTTTCTACTCCCACCCCTTGACCCCCTAATTTGCATTCGTTGAACAAATGCCATGTGAAGACACGGTGAGAAGACAGATATCTGCAAGACAGGAAGAGTCCTTACAGGACTTACAAGTCCTTACAAGGAACCAAATCCCCTCCCATCTTGATCTTTAACTTCTCAGTATCTAGAACTACGAGAAATAAATTTGTTTTTTAAACCCTCTAGGCTGATATATTGATATTACAGCCCAAAATGACTAGGACAGCAGGTGTGACAATGACATAAACTATCATCATGTAGAGGTCATATGGAAGCATTTTGTTTGACTTTTTTAATCTTTTTTGAGATAAGTATCTTGACACCTATTAACCCTGTGATAACAGTAAATTGATTTGTAAATGGATGTGACTAAACATGTTTCTAAATAAAATGATTATAAATAAATCAAGTTTCAAGATTAACTGAACTATTGAAATAACTCAGATATAACTCCAAGGTTTTATTTTCTTGACACACTGCCTCTACCCTAAATGGAATCCCGAGTGGAACTTCAAGTGGAATTGTTTTCATCTGAGAGCAAAATAAAATGACTGATTGACTATGAGTTGACCAGTCTATTTTGAAGATCTATGATTCCATATGACCAAAGGGACAGAACTGAAAGACCAGTGTAAGAAACCTCAATGGGAACACTGTGTCTTTGATTCTTAAGCAGTTGATATGTAAATTTCCATGTTTACCACTCTGGAATTTAAGAGAACTCAGAAGACAGGAATCTTTTTCCACACATCTTTATAACCATGGTACTCAGCACAATGTCAGGCCCATCATAGACACTCAGAATAGGTTTGTTGAATGAAAACACTTATACTTTCTTTGGTACTTGAAGAATAATTATAGTACTCTGCCACCATTTCTAGCATTCTGTATCTATTCATTCAATAAGTCCTTATTAGGTACCTACTCTTCCACAAGGCCCTGTTCTAGTCACTGAGGATACAGTGAACAAAATAAAATCTTTATTGTCATGGAGCTTATATATATTTTTAATTTCTTTTCAGTGTACCAGAATTCATTGTCTATGTATCACACCCAGTGTTCCATGCAATACATGCCTTCCAGAATACCCACCACCAGGCTTACCTGACCTCCTACCCACCCCCCACCCCTTCAAAACCCTCAGACTGTTTTTCAGAGTCCACAGTCTTTCATGCTTCGTCTCCCCCTCCAATTTCTCCTCTCATGGAGCTTATATTTAACTGGGGAAATGAGCAACCATCAAACAAACATATTAGAAAGTATAATACAATGTCAAGCATTAATAAATACTGTGAAGATAATTAAAAATGCTAGGAGGATAGAGAATGACAAGTAGATGCTATTTTAGATAGGAAAGTAATGTTTGAGCAGGGACCTAAATGAAGTGAGAGAGTGGACCCTCTAAATAGTTGAGTAGAGAACATTCCATCAGAAAGAAAAACAAATTCAAAGGCTTTGATATGTGAATGAATCTGATGTGTTTGAAAAAAAAAAAAGAACAATTAAGATTGTTACAAGTTAGGTTGGAATGGTAGATAGATGTCATCTATCATAGGTCATAGGGCCTTCTAAGTCATTATTGGGACTTGGATTTTATTTAGAGGAAGCCATAATAATATTTTTGAATCAGGGAGTAAAATGATTCTTATACTTTTAAAGGATTGCTCTGGTCACTAGGAGAATAGTCTGGGTTGGTAGAAGAAGGTAGTGGGTAAAGAGAAGAGGAACAGGACCAGTTAAGAAGTGATTGGAGTCTTCCATAAGAGATGGCATTGGCTTGGGCCAAGGAATGGAGGGTCCTGGGGGTAGTAATCAAAAGTGGTGAGGGTTGAGGGGTAGTGATCAAAGAATACATTCAAAAAAGAGATTTTGCGGACACAGCAGGATTTGCTGGGATAAGAATAAATGTAGGGGCGCCTGGGTGGCTCAGTGTGTTAAGCCGCTGCCTTCGGCTCAGGTCATGATCTCAGGGTCCTGGGATTGAATCCCGCATCGGGCTCTCTGCTCAGCGGGGAGCCTGCTTCCCTTCCTCTCTCTCTGCCTGCCTCTCTGCCTATTTGTGATCTCTCTCTGTCAAATAAATAAATAAAATCTTTAAAAAAAAAAAAAAGAATAAATGTAAAAATGAGAGAAGCAATTGGTGACTCTGAGGTTTGTGACTAACTGAGATGGGGAACATGGCAGAGGAGCAGACTTTGAGAAGAAAGCCATGAATTCAGTTTTGAACATACTCTCTAAGTAAAAAAGTTAGGTAGGCACTTGGACAAACGGATCTGATCTTATATACAAGAATGAGGTCTACAAGGGGTCTGTTTACAGTATCTTAGTGGTGGCCCAAAAGCTAGGTCAAGGAAATTTCAGAAATTATTTGTGCCAAAGGTCACAAATGAAGACTGAGAATTGAACCCTGACTCTGGCAATTTCAGAAGTCATTAGTGATTTGACAAGAGTCATTTAGTTGGAGTGAAATGGACAAAAGCCTGATGAAAGAAAGCTCAAGAGGAAATGAGAGGGAAGAAAGTGGCAAAACCAACCACAGACAACACATTCGTTCCTCTTTTGCCAAACAGGGAGCAAAGAAATTGTAGCTATCTCTTTTCTAATTATTTCTTTACTATAGGACTTTGCTGCAAGTCTGTATTTCATATCTTTACTTACCTTCAACTACTAGCATGTACCCACTGAAAAACTAGCCAAGTCACATGAGTCACCAAATGACAATACACTTTACTTATAGAGAGAATACTAAAGAAAAAAAAACCTCCAGAGTACTTACGAAATAAAATATAAAATGCTGACAGCAATGATAAAGAGTTCTTACCATGACTGGCCCTTGGTAAGTGTGATATAGTGATGAGAAAATTGCTTGGAGGTAACATGTTCTCAAGGAAGGTGTTGTATCAGTGATGAGACAGTGTCTAGAGATGAAAGTGTTCCATGATTTATTTTCTCCCTTTTGCTTTTTTGAAGAATATTAGGAGGACACTAGGAGGGGGTCTGGAGGATAGAAAGGGAAGGAGAATGACACAAGGAAAAGTGTACATCAAATTAGAGTAAAGTCGTAAATACGGAACTGATTTTTTCTAGAGCATTCTAAATGCTGGGCGTTGGCTAGAGCATTGACTAAGTCAATATGGTGCATGGTTATAGAGCAAGTTTCTAGTCCACGGGGCAAAACGTTAGGAAAGCAAATTTTGTGATTTAGTTCCTCTGGAAATCCAGGATGCTCTGAGAACATCATTTGATGAGGCACCTAACAATCAAGGAGGCTAGACAAACCTTGTGGGGGAAAAGGGTTTTTAAAGCTGAATCCAAAAGGACGAGCAGGAGCTGGGAAGATATTAATTACGCCTCTGATGCGATTCTGTTGCCCATCAGTGTCTACCACCTTCAAAGCCACTAGGTTGTTTCTTTTATACTTTCCTCTAGTGATGGATGTTTATAAAATGTAGTGAGAAGAAAGCAAAACAAAGGTTTAATGACAACTCTATGTTCCTTTGAAAAGATGCACTGATGCTTAAGAAAATGGAAAACGCATTATTTTAATGTTACTGTGAAAACAGAAACTAAAGTGTGCTATTTCTATCTGAACCACAGGCAACCTTGTTTTTATCAGTTTATACTGCTGGTGCTTTTTTGTCTTCACTGAATACTTTCCTTTTTGTCACTCAGGTAATGTAATCACCTCCTTTTGTGTGATAATCATAGGTAATTAATTTTGTAACTGTTCCTGTCCTGTAAGACTGTTAATTGGATGTCTGTGAACCATATATCCCTCAAGTCCTTAAAAAAGTTAATATATGCTAGTTTTGAAAGGACATGGGTGCTCTCCTGATTTCGATGGTCAATTATTATCACAAGTATTGTTTGCCTGAACATACTAGTGCTTGGGTATAGGACAATGTCTTTTATTCTGAGATGAATTTCAAAGCCATAATGAAAAAAAAAAAAAATGTGCTATCCCTACTGCCACAGGGAATTTTTGGCACAAATTGATATTATTCATCCCTATCTCTTTAGCATGAGGTCATGTGGATTGAAGCCAAGTTCAAAAAGTTAATAAGTAACTAGCTGAGATATGAACCCAACTCTAAATCTTCTGAATCTAAATCAAGTTCTCATTCTAAATCTGCAGTGATTGATTCCACTATGGCTAGCATTTGGGAGTTCAGTTTCTAGAGCCAGACCACTTTGGTTCAACTCCTGGCCAGACCGGTGGATATCGCGTAGTTTTGGACTCTGCCTAACCTCCCTATGCCACATATATTAATTCATTATTTTTATAAGAAGTAATTTTTTAAAGAAAACTTAATATATGTAAAACATTTAGAATTGCTCTGACAAATACTAATTGCCCAACAGATTTTGGTTATTATTACACTTCTAATTGGTTTATAACATATAATATATACAATTGCTTTAACTCTTATCTAGTCGTATCCTATCTTGACCATATGCAATCATTTTATGCAACACAGATATACATGACTTTACATTGGAAAAACTACCTAAACGCTTACAAGCACAGATCTTTTTCTCATTATTGCCCTGTGAGCTTTATTCTGAGATCTCATTAGTCCTCTCAGACACAGATAGTCATAGAGTCACAAATTTCTACATTAAAGACTGGTCTTCAAAATACTATTAGACAGAAATTTTGTTACATATATATTTTTTAGCACAATAAAAAGTAGTAAAAAACAGACAAAAATGGCATTTACACTCAGATACACACAACTGCACCTTTTCTATATTTTATATTATTATATTATTATAACATAATTATGTTGTATTATATAATTTTATATAAAGATTTTATATTATATTCAACATATAATTATATATAAAGAATTGCATTTGTTTATTTTACATAATTTATTTTTATTTTTAAATTGTAGATATAGCTATATGTAGATATATAGATATATATTAGATGCCCCTAAACGAAAAATATCAACCCCTAAATAAAATCTGACAATGAACCTAGGTGACTGTTAAACATCAAACATCCACATGAATACCAAAAAGCTCAAATATCTGTATAGTTGGTCAACATGATGCCACGTGTCCACGTATTTAGAAATACCTCTCTGATATAGTTTAAGTTTCACAACTTGTTTTCAAACGTATAATATTGGTAGACCCAGTGTACCCATTACAAATTTCCCCAGTTTGTTTGTATATGTAATTGTTTAGCTGGGCTTGGCCCTGAGGGACCACAGAAATGAATATGAGTCCCTGTCTTCCCAGAGCCTTCAGCATAGCGAGAGAGCAGAGAGGCATCAAAATAACTTTAAGAGTAGGGCAAGAATAAACATAGAAGGTATCACAAATGTATTGCCCATGCATTCTCCCCCCCACCACCACCCCCATGCTCCTAAGGATTAGCAGTATCCGGGGAGGGAGTAATAATAACACTACAACACTAAGGATGTGAGGTTCGAGGGGATGAGTACACACAGGAAGAGGGAAGAGAAAGGAAGCCCTCGGATAGTGGTGAAAAAGGTCCCGGAACCACTTCTACGGAAGATGCAGACACCACCAGCCAGGACAGAAGCAGGCAGAGGTCGCCAATGTCATTCCCACAGAAGACAAAATTGACGGTGTATCTGAAGCGCCTGAACCCGGAGCTTAGATAACATGATGAGAGTTTGAGGGTAGATTTGTGATTAAGTATACCCAAAAAACAGGCAAACAAACAAATGAGACAGTTATTAAGTCCAGAGAAGGCAAAAGTGTACAGGAAAGAAGAAATACATAGGGTTTACCCTATGATCAGTTGTGAAAGGCATTAACAGAATCCTAACAACAAAAATATTAAATACAAATGTCCACGGGGGAAGGAAATGAATGCTATGTGTGGCAAGCATAAGGAGAAGGAAGAGGTATACTCTCTAATCCTATAGTAGCAAGTCAAGGGGCGCCCGGGTGGCTCAGTTGGTTAAGCGACTGCCTTCGGCTCAGGTCATGGTTCCAGGGTCTTGGGATCGAGCCCCACATCGGGCTCTCAGCAGAGAGCCTGCTTCTCTCTCTGCCCCTCTCCCCACCACTCTGCTTATTTGTGCTCTCTCTAGCTGTCAAATAAACAAATAAAATATTTTTTTTAAATATTACGATAATTTATAGTAGCAAGTCAATAAATAAAGAGTAAACCAAGAAATCAATGTAAGAAGCGAAACAAAGACACACAAAAAAACAAGCTTAAATACAGAGAACAGACTGATGGTTTACAGGAAGAGATGGGTCGGGGGCGCGTGAACTGGACAAAGGGGATGAACAGCACACTTACCTTGGCGAGCATCAAGTAACGAATGGAATTGTTGAATCGTTATTTTGTACACCTGAAATGAGTACAGCACTATATGTTAATTAACCTTGCACTTTTAAAAATCTAAAAAAATAAAATAATCCAACTTAAAAATAAAAAAGAAAAGACTGGAAACCCATATGGTTATCAGCTATTGATTCATGCAAGGTGGGCGTGTGAGTGTTTCATTGTTCTTTGAACTTCATTTCTTTTTAATTTCTCAAAGAAAAAATAATAGGTTTTTCAAATAAAACAGCTCTATAAACCAGAAATGAAAACTGGAATTTTGCTGAATGAGAAACAAAAAAAGAGAGAGACCTTTGGTTTATGTGGCCTTGGGCAAAAGTTAGGCATCGGCAGAGGATGAACAAGCCAGGCTGGTCCTCCTTTTGAGTCTACTTCTCCTTTTGAGTCTACTCTACAGTCAGATGGGTTATAAAATTCTTCTCTGGCTCAGGGTCTCTGCGTATGTTGATAGTCATGCCCTCCGCCGCCTCCCATCACCAACACCATCCGCGAAGACACTCACGCCCACCTACATCCATTCATCCTTCAGGTCCAAGGTTACATAGTACTTCCTGGAGAAGTGTCCTTGACCACCTGCCCACGACCACTACCATCCCCCACCAGATTAGTCAATCTGATTCATTTAGGTTTACTTGTTCGGTGCCTTTCTCCCTCACCAGAGTCTATATACTCCGCAAGGGATTCTCTCCAATGGCTCAAATTAAAACCCTTGAAGCCATGCCTGCTTGCTGTCTTCCTCTCACCTTCTTCTTTTTTTTTTTTTTTAAGATTCTGTTTTTATTTATTTGACAGACAGAGATCACAAGTAGGCAGAGAGGCTGGCAGAGAGAGAAGGGAGGAAGCAGGTTCCCTGTGGAGCAGAGAGCCCTATTTTGGGCTCGATCACAGGAGATGCGGGGCTCGATCCCAGGACTCTGGGATCATGACCCGAGCGGAAGGCAGAGGTCTTAACCCACTGAGCCACCCAGGCGCCCCTACTCTCACCTTCTTATACAATCTTCAGCAAATCCTGTTGGCTCCACCTGGAAAATACCTCCCCATTTCTTTTAGCATGACTAACGCAGCCCAAGCCACCAGCTCTGACCCCCCCCACGGCTACCTCTCTGCTTCCATGCCTGCCTCTTGCAGACCTTCCGTCCCCAGGCAGCCACAGGGTTCCTTAGGAAATAAACATCAGAAATGCCCTTCTCCGCCCCTCATTTTTCACAGAATGAAGAGTGCGCACCTTGGCTAGCAAGGTCCAGTGGGAACTGGCCCCTCTACCTCGCGGTCCTCCTCCCCTCACCCCGCTCTTTATTCAACCTTCTTTCCCAGCAGCCTCCGTGGCCAACACGCCAACCCTGTCCCAACCCTCGTTCATGGTCCTTGGCCTCCCCACTGCCTGCAGCCTTGCCCCTTCCAGATGCTCCCGCTCCATTCTGCTTGCTGCCCAAGAGTCAGGGTTTCACACCCCACCCCCGCAGTGCCTCCATCCTGCTTGGCTTACCTTCAAAGTTCTCATGGCTGCATGGCACATTTTAGAATTGGCTGTTAATTGATCAGTCGGTCTTTACTAATTAGAATTTCAACTTCATGGGGGCAAAGGTTTTTTTATTTTTTATTTTATTTATTTATTTTGGTACCCTGTTGTATTCTTACTGCTGGAACACACTTGGCATACAGAAAACACTTAGTAAATGGTTGCTGAGACACCTTTTTAATTGAGTGAGAAAACATTTTGTCTGCTTCAGGAGAACTTGGTACACATCAGAAGAGTGCTTGGGGGGACGCCTGGGAGGCTCAGTGGGTTAAGCCGCTGCCTTCGGCTCAGGTCATGATCTCGGAGTCCTGGGATCGAGCCCCACGTCGGGCTCTCTGCTCAGCAGGGAGCCTGCTTCCCTCTTTCTCTCTCTGACTGCCTCTCTGTCTACTTGTGATCTCTCTCTGTCAAATAAATAAATAAAATATTTAAAAAAAAAAAAAAGAGTGCTTGGAACATAGCAGAGCCTGGATAAATATTTCTGAATGAATGAAGCCGATGGCAGAGTAGAATATGAGTGAGAAAGAAAGTTTTTCTCTCCAAGATGATTAACTGCCAATGGCAGTCAATTATTCTGAGAGTGAAAAATATAAGATCACAAGAAAGGTACAGAAAGGGCTAGGTGGCATAAGAGAAACAAATATAGATAAGTGAGGAAGAGAGAACATATGCAGAACATTTAGGAAGGGAACTAACATTTAATGTTATAAATGTACTCACTGTATTCCAGACACAGCATTAGAACTATAAAAATATACATTATTCTTAATTCTCATAGCCCTTTGTGAGATGGATATGGCAAGTCCCTTTTACAAAGAAAGAAATGCACTCGGATGAGTTAACTAATTAGAGTCAGGTTACAATCTAACAAAAGGAGACTATCTGACCAGCAGACTGTTCAAAACCAGGCTTAGAGACTGCTCTGTGTACAAGTTTCATTCTTAGTAAAAGTATTTTTAGCCTCCACAATATTTTGAGAAGCACCCACTAAACTTTTATTCAGTGCATAAAAGATCCCTTCAGAGAAAATGTCTTAAAGGTAGGTAGAAAACCAATAGGAAAAAAATTACTTGGGTTGATGTTCTTCCAAGATCAAAATATATTTGGTGGAAAAATAAGAAAATAGTATTTGCCGAAAGATTAATTGAGGATGTGGTCTAATCATCTTCCAGAGCATTAAGCCAACCTAAACAGAAAGGTATTTTCAGCTTTGAAGAGTTGTTCTTATGCATGCAGAATTACAAATGGCCTAATTTTCCCTATATCTCCATAATTAACAGAATAATTATTGATCAGCACAAAGCACACAGTCTCTAGAGACATGATTTGTGTGAGCGCTTAGCTTTTTGAAAGCTTAAATCACTGTAGTCAGTATTAAAAAATGAATTGATAGTAAATGTGGTATAATTAATCCACCTATTCTATTTGCCCATGAACATCTTTTCATGCTAAATATCTCATTCATTTAGGAGAGAATACAAATGTATTACAATGACAGAAAAAAAATAAATTGGAACTTTTATTTTCCTTGCGATACTCCCTGTTTTTCATTTACTCAGACTTCCCATATATTGTGCAAGTTTAAAATATTTCTCAACTTTTATCTGCAAATTACAGGTGCAAACAACAGCCGAGGCAGAGGATTTGGGCAATATTCTAAATCCCCTAGAACGTTCTTGCGCTAACGCTGGGCTGCTTGTCCTCTTGGCTCTCCAGACTTCTCTGTTTGGCCCTGTATCTCAGCGGACAGTCCCCAGCAGGCTGCATGCCCCCAGGCCCCTTGCCAGCAGGTTTCCTAAGGGGCTAGGAAAATTAGAAGTAACTGGTGGGAGAATGAAAAGAAGAGAAAGGCCAAGACATAGTTTCCCATCCCTCTCTGTTCAGGTGGCCTCAGGTGTGAGGCAGCACTCCCTTCTTCTGAGCCTCCAGCTGACTCCTGACAGACCTGCCAGGTAGGTGACCTTGATCCTTGAGCTCTGAGAACACCATCCCCCCTTTGTGCTCCGGCCCAGGAGTAAGAGTCACTTGCTGTTGCTAATCTCTGGGTGGCCTCACTCTTGTGGCCTGTTGTCTTGACAGCCCTTCCACTTCCTGTGCAATCAATCCCTGTATTAAATATCCTCTGTTCTGAAATTTTTTTTTTAAGATTTTATTTATTTATTGGACAGAGAGAGAGATCACAAGTAGGCAGAGAGGCAGGCAGAGAGAGGAGGAAGTAGGCTTCCCGCTGAGCAGAGAGCCTGATGTGGGGCTCGATCCCAGCACCCTGGGATCATGACCTGAGCCGAAGGCAGAGGCTTAACCCACTGAGCCACCCAGGCGTCCCTGTTCTGAATATTTAAAGCCATTCATGTTTCTCTGTTTAGACCCAGCTGATAGAATGTGCTTACTCCTTGACATGAGGGACCTAGTTTGCCTCGTGTACAGCTATATATCCTAGTACCTAGGAAAGTACCAGGACATAATAAGTAATCAATGAAAAATGTGTGCTGAATGAATGAATGAATGGAAAATACTTCCTTTAGTATCAAATATCAAAACTACCTGGAGGGTTTATTGTAACAAATGGCTACCCCTTCCACCCCCTTCGCCAAGTTTCTGATTTAGTAGCTCTAGGATGAGGCCCCCAAAACACACAGTTCTAATACATTTCCAGGTGATGCTGCTGTTGCTAGTCCAAGGACCACACTTTGAGAACTGCTGCTTTATTCCAGGATCTGCCCTGAGTATCATCCAATCTGAACAAAAAGAGTCAACATCTGTATCAATGAGCACTCACTCTTCATATTCAAAGGCAATCTGGTATGCCTCTTTAATTATTGTAACCATACTATGTTTTCTGTGGAAGCAAGGAATTTTAATATCTTCTAATCCTTTACCAGGAACGGTTATGACTATTCAGTTAGGTCCTTTTTAAAAATCTCATCTTAAATTTTTTTACTTGTCTCTCTCTCTCTCTCTCTTTTAGGTTAAATACTGAAGGAAGAATGGCCAACCTTTTAAAACAGATTATTAAGTTGAGGACTTTATTTTTTTTTTTTTTAATTCTCTATAAAGAGCACCAGGAAAGTAAGTTGCACAAAATAATACTTAGAGATTCAACAGTTGTCATTTAAAGTAAACATCACCACCACCACCAACAACAAACAAAGACTGTCACTCATGATAATATAAACTAATTTGCTTACTCAAAATTTGGAAGGCCTGGTGGCTCAGTTGGTTAAGCATCTGACTCTTGATCTCAGCTCAGGTCTTGATCATGGTCATGAGTTCAAGTGCTGCACTGGGCCTAGAGCCTACTTAAAAATGTTTTTTTTTTTCATATATATGTGAAAAAAATGATTACTCAAATATCTTTGCCATCAGATGATAAATCTCAGATTAATAAAGATGAAGAATAATGCAAGTCAAACACTGGAATTAACCAATATTTACGGAACCTTTCGATTCCCAGTAGTTGACTAATTACTAACTATGCTGTTAGGATGACTGTAAACTCTACGGGGTTAACACATCTGTGTTGTTCTGTTGTATATCCCGCAACACCCGCCAGCACAGGGCCTATTGTGCAGTAGACATTCAAAACTCATTGAGGAAAAAAAAAAGTGAATGAATGAATGAATGAATGAATTATTACAAACTGGCTTAGTTACAGGCATAGTTCATTTTGAGGAGAATGTTCTTCTGTCAGTGTTCATAGTTCACATAGTTTCCTTTGTTCACAATATTTCCATTTTTACTTCCAGGGAAATTCTCTATCTCTACCAAGGATGGAATAATTTGATAAGCCTTTAATGGACAAGAACGGTGATGACATAAATCTGCTAGAATGGGATGTGCCTTCCTAGGGCCTGTAGAAGAGCACAGTTGTATTATCCCCTATCTAGATTTGATAAGATAAAATCTAGGAGTCTTCTTAATTTCTCTCCCTCACCCTCCACCACCCATTATCAAGTTCTCTATGGGTTCTTAGACATTTATCTTAAATATCATTATTTCTTATTACCCATACAGTGCCCAGCCCAATCTAAGCCACCATGTTTGACCTAAAGCTACAGTGACATCATCCCTGCCCTTACTTTTGCGCCTTACAGTTTTTTCCACATGACAGGGTGATCTTTTAAATTTTTCTTTTTTCTTCTCAAATCATATCACTTAGAACCCTCCAATGGTTTGCCCTTTACCCAAATAACCATTCACCTGCCTCTTCACAGACCCCTCCTCTCTTTCATTTGGGTTCAAGTTCCTAGAAACCACAAGAGCAAAGAGCATTCCCACTTCAGTGCTTTTGCTCAGGTTGTTTTCTCTGCCTGGATTGATCTTTTTCAAAACTTTTTTTTTAAATTTTTATTTTCTCACATCACTCAAGTCTCTGCTCAAAGTTTACCACTACAGAAGGTGTTATCCAGCACCCTCCCTAAAATAATGTTTCCTTCTCTCTCCTGAGTCATACTATGTTTTTTATATACATACACTCTATCTGAAATTATGTGTTTATTTATAGGTGTACCGATTTATTGTTTGTGTCTACAGTAGAATGCAAACTCCTTGAGGACACAGCTTTTGTCTCTCTTCTTTTTTTTTTCAGTTTTTATTGAAATAAAAGTGACATACAGCACTATGTAAGTTTAATGTATACAGCGCAATGACTTGACCTTCATATATTGCTAGATGGTTTCTGATGACTTTAGTTAACGTCCATCACCTCATATGGATGGGTGGATGGATGGATGGATGGATGGTGGGTGGGTAGGAAGGAAGGAAGGAATAAAGGAAGGAAGGAAGGATTTTTTTTTCCTTGTGATTAGAACACTCAGGAATCTAGTCTCTTAACAATTTTCAAGTACACCATACAGCACTGTTAACTATAGTCATCAGGTTATATATTATATTCTTAGTACTTGTTTATCTTATAACAGGAAGTTATACTTTCTGACCACCTTCACCCAATTATCCCACTCCATCCCCTCTTCTGGTAACAAGTCTGATAACCACAAGGAAATACCCTGGTCCCTCTTGCCCACTGCTGGATAGCAGAGCTTTGAAGAGCACCTAGAAAAGGGCAAGTTTCCCATAAGCATTTTGTTAAATGAATGGAAATATCTACCACAAACCAGGCTTAGATTCGGCTTCGCAGTAGAAGAAACAAGAATTTCCAGCTGTAGTATTTCTCCCCCCAGTCCTCTCTCAGTTGTTCCATTCCCACCACACGCCCACGCATGCACATGCCCGCCCACACACCCATGCCCACGCACGCACATGACCATGTCCACACATGCCCACGTCGTCTGTGCGCATGCATGCACATGCCGACACACACCCATCCCCAAGTACACGGCTACTTTCTCAGGTCTTCCCTGCAAAGGGGGGTGTTGATGTATCATGCGCTCACAACATGATATAAATGATTGAGAGTCATGGCTTTCAAGCTTTTGCAAATTTAGTCAATCATCTTAAACTAAGAAAATCACACTTAAAATTTGGCACTTAATCATTATAACATTATATGTAATTGCAAAATATGAGAAATAAGTGCCTGTAAGTACTAGATTTCTTGAGTAAACTATCATTCAGGCACACCATGGAACATCACACAGCTGTTAAAAAAAAAAAAAAAAAGGAGTGGGGAACACCTATATGAACTGAAATGAAATGATTCCTGGGGTATAGTGTCTTAAAAAATGTTTGAAAATGTCAAAAAGTGTACATGGAGTACACTTTTGTTTACAGAAAAAGAATTTTTTTAAAAATACTCAGATATGTTTATGTTTTTTTGCAAACAAACAAAAAACCCAGAAAGAATAAATCGGAAACTACCGAAACTACCGAAACTTTCTCTAGCGAAGAGTAGTTGGGAATGGGGGAGACGGGTTAGCAGAGGGAGCCTCAGTTCTCTAAGAAGCCTTTTTGTACAGTTGTGACCTTTAGAACCACATTCATGTTTTACATACTCAAAATTCAAAGTTAAACCAACAAAATGGAAGAGAAACAATGTCAAACTGTATAGACACAGAAACAAAAGACCCAAAGAAACAAAAGAATATTTCAGATAACTATTACCACCTTGAAGGAGTTGTAAAAAAGAGCTAAATTGAATGGTTTTTGAACACAGTGCTTTAATTATAAATCTTTATTTTATAAAAGTCCAAAAGAACTTCAAACAAAACTTGAAATCTACCTAGAATATTTGTTTTTGTTTCTAGATGTGTATGGGTACAATGATTCTGAAACTACTTTTAGTATTTATTGAAAGATGGATGAAAGGACTAAAGATGCTCATAATCTTAGGAGGTAGGGGTCCCTCACTGTGAGAGATAGAAGACACAAATATGTAATGATGGAAAATAAGGAAGAACCCTTTGGTTTTCATTTGGAATTAGAGTTATCATTAACTCGTGATTTTATACAAACACATCTCATATACACACATATGTAATGTGTGTTCCAAAAATGTTGGTGATTTATATATGTCATATAAATAATGTATTATATGTATCAGACACATATGTATCACACACATACATACACATGTATATGATTCATACACAATTCCTTTTTTCCCCAGTTCTTTCTCCTGAAAAGACCTAGAAGACACCTTAATAACAATGAAAACGCCCAGGGCTCATATCTTGGTTAATAAGTCCCATTCTCTGGATAAAAGGAATAAGGAGTCCTTTGAAAATGGCTGATTCCAAGGACAAGGGCAGAAAAGTACAAGATTAGCTAAAAAAAATCTTGTCACACCAAAGTGTAAGGAAGTGCTCCAGAGAAAGTTGGGGTATGTCAAAGGGACATGTGAGTCGATTTTAATGTAGTGTCCTCAGAGGAGGCCTCACTCCTAAGGTCCTGTGTGAGGACCAGAAGAAGGTGAGAAAGAGGGGAGCTGCTCCTGTAGGAGGAACATATTTCAGGAAGACAAAAGACAGTGGGATTCTGGGCAGTGTTTAACAACAGCTCCTCTGTGGGGTGAGGAGATCTGATTTAAAGTTTGCCTATGTCTTTGGTATAAAGACTCCCATCTTGGTTGATTTCCAGTTACCACTGATTTAACAACTGGCTGTCATGGTCCATGACAGTTGAACAAGGACTCTCACAAGCCAGGTGGACCCCACCTTCAAAACATCACTAAAAGAATAAATAGCAGATACAGAAGCCTTGAGGCAGGAGCTGGATGCTTCTGCCATGCCCTGTTGGAGTGAGTGTGGAGCAAGAGTGAGCCAAGGCAGAGTGTAGGCATGAGTTTAGAAAAGAAACAGGAGACTCCATTTTGTAAGGCCCTGTAGGCCTGGTGAGGGCTTGGGAAGCCGGCGGAGGGAGAAGTCTGAGCAGGAAAGTGACCCGGTCTGACATTTACTTTGACAAGGTCATTTGGACTGCCATCATGAAAGCAGCAGGCACGGAGGGCTAGAAACAGGAACACAGGAGACTAGTCCAACAACGGAGGAGACAGATAATGGTGCCCAGGACGAGACTCCTAGCAGTGGATGTAGCAAGGAGGAAGGCAAATTAGGCTATGTTTTTTTGAGGTTAGAGCTCACAGAATCTGCTGGTGGCGTGGATGGGGCTGTGAGGAGGTAAGAGGCATCATCGAGGACTGCGAGGCTTTTGGACTGACTTGCCAAAAGGGAGGAGTTGCTTTTCACGGAACAGAGGAAGACTGAGGGAGGTCCACGTTTGGGGGGAGTTTGATTTCACACATCTTGAATTTGGGACCCAGATGGAGAGAGAGGCCCAGTGAACAGTATCAGCACAGATACAGAGGATCAGTAGGTTAGGAGGAGCGAGTGCCCAACCCAGAGGCAGTTCTCACTGGAACTGCGACCAGGACCCCCTGCTCCAATGGACTTCTTTCCGATTTCCTTTTCTCCCCCCCCCATGGAGTTCTGCAAATTTTAATAGGGTGTTTATAAATGGAAACTAATGTATCAACTTGCTCTTAGCACACATACAAAAATGGAAAGTTTAAAATGAATGCTCCCCAACTAATTTTCTGAGGAAATCAGAGAGAAAATATTTGAGCTATTTACATTTCAGCCATCCAAAACTGAATACAGAGGGTATAGATGTCAGCTAGAAATCAACTACCACCACAACTAGAAAATTCTTTTTCTTTCAATCATGGTGGTCTAAACAGTGTTTTGAAAATTTTAGCTGTAAATAGCATTTTTTAAAAATCAGTGGACATGATAAAAACACAGGTGGCAAAATACTTACCTGTTAGAGTCAAGCGCACCGACATTTTCTAATGAAATTGCTAAATACATGCTTTAAAGAAGAATGTATATTTTTTTACTTTTGGAAGTTTAAATTAAAAAAAAAAGCCTCCTTCCTTCCCCAGTTAGGACGGCTTGAGACATGATCAGCTGTGACCAGAGAGGAAAGAATGCCAAGTTTCCAGTGTGCGTGTGCTCATTTCTTTTGCTCATAATTAATAGCCCCCGTGCTTGCTAAGTTTTTGGAAAGCAGCTCGAAGCCTACCCAGGTAATGCCTTCTGACAACGTTTTAAAGATCAGTTATGTCATATGGCTGCCTTTTAGAAAAAAAAGTCACAATGCATAGCCGTGCCATATGGCATCTCTGAAGAATCAGCCGGATTGGACAGACATTCATTGGATAAGGTCCCACAGCACTTGGAAAAGAATGTAGTCCTGTTGCCAAAATGTGGCCTTTGTTAATCTCCTAACTATTATTGTGCAGAAACCAATTCATCTGTATTAATTATAAACAAATTTTAATTACTTCAGTAAAAGCCCATTATACCGATATCTGATGCCAAACAAGCTGTATTAACTCTTTGTTAGTCTCCAAAGCAAATGGTAGGTGTTGGAATGTAGGTATTTTATACAAGGTGGGAATCTCTCTAGCCCGGCGCAAAAACTCACTTCTGACATTTAGTTTCCCAGTTCTGTTAAGAGATCCCATGATGCTTTTGCTTTTCACAGCCGATATCAAAAGGCAGCTGATGCATGTAAATTGTTAAAGGCAGACTATTGCTAATGAGAGTGTTTAACTGTACTTTGTATTCTTTTGCATAACATTTGAAAGTTAAAAAAAAAAAAAAGAAAGAAAGAACCCAGTCCTCGTTGTAAAGTGATGATTTGCTGTGACACCGAACAACCTGACAAAATATGACCTGATTCTGGTTAAAACATTCATCAGCCGGTCGTTTGCGATAGCGCTCTGGACAATTTGAGACCGAACGTATACTGCGCCTCGAAGAGTAATATCCTTAAAATACATGAGAAACCAAATCAGTAGTGTGTTTTATGGCAGCAGCTTGGCCAAGAAAGCTGGCTGGTCTTTACCGCGCAGAAACGATCTGGTTTGCAGATAACACATGGTGGTTACAGTGAGCACAGCCGTTGGGCTTGGATGGGATCCAGCTACGGGGCTCATCTGTGCACAGCGGCGCTGGAATCGTCTTCAAATTCAGTTTCATTAATGTGTAGTTTTATTTTATTAGGCCAACCATCAAAAGTTTCTCTTCCTCCTGGAAATCATTCCTTTTGGTATTCATATCACTCCTTGGACCTAAAAGTTTAAACAGTTTTAAAACAAATAGAACCACATCCTGCCTTCTTCCTCCATTAGACTTTGAAGTTTCTCATGTCAACCTCCCATTATTTTTCCCTCTTTTTATACAACAGAATAATTTATTTTTATAATTATAATGGGTAGATTCTAGAAAGCACTCTCCTCTGTAAATTTTCGTTAGTGGACACATGGCAAATAGCTTCAAACTATGACATAAACAATATATGGGGGTGGACTGGAGGAGGCATAGAAATGGATGAACATTTAAGAGAAACCAGTGGTGTCAACATTGGGGATTTTCCGTGTGTGCCTGTGGATTAGATACGTTACATAACGGAGAACTCGTCAAGTTTTTTCTTGTACTCAAAAAGCCACGATTATAAATATCTGTCATATCCCTGGAAATGCATATCTCATCTACAGCTTAAAGTCACAGAATTTTGAGTTGAGGATCTGGAAACACTGTAGAAGTTTTTTTTTTTTAGCTCATTTCCCTTATTTTACAGATGAGGAGGCACAAAGTAAAATGGCTTGGCCAAGGTCACCGAGGTAGGTAATAACCGATCAGGAACATATCGTCCATCGGCCCATCTGACATTATTTCTGTTTATACTGCACAGTATCACTTTAGTTATTAGTTCTCATGAAAGGAGAGACTTCCCATGAGCAGTAAAAACAAAGTGAATAATTACGAACTGCCGCGGGTCCACGAATGTAAACTAAATACATGTTTTTCTCAGCCACGATAGAGATCAGTTGTATTCATTTGGCAAATGTTAAGTGTCAACACACTTACCTGACTAACACCCGGTAGGGAAGGTGTTGGGGCAGGTGTGAATGTAGTTCGGAAGGGAGGGAAGGAGGCAAGGTATTACCTACCCCAGGGCATAGGGCTCTCCAACAAGTGTATCATTAGGTCAGAGCTACTTTGGTTCTCCTCAAATTTGAATAAAAAAAAAGAAAAGCTCAAGATATAAAATATATACATTGATCAGCCCTATATTCAAATATGATTATAATTTTTAAAATAGGAAATCTGTAAATCTAGGCAAATAAATAAAGGAAAATCAATTCCAGAGAACACGTGTGCTCTGGCTGTGGATACTGTCCTATGTCCCGGCATTCACCGAGTTGTGGCTAGAGGATAAGCAGAACCCGCCACCTGATGATTCTGTTAGCCTCCTATCAATAACCATCGTAGCTTAAAGCAGATGTCCTACTACTCCATCCCCTTGGATTAGAGAACCACAAACTAGACCCACTTATAGAAATCATAAAAATAATGACGAAGAATATTTCTAAATAGAAATAAGACTTTTTCATTTCATTCTCAAAAGGAGTTATAAACACCATCTCTCCTGTTCTTTACAGTAACTCTGTCTAATTAAGAATTGAAATGATAAAGGTGAAATTCTGACCATGGCATTACAATGAAATTACATTAATACTGAACAACATGTAGCCTGTGAGTTTCTGTACCTGAGATGACTAACTTTAAAATGTCACATACCGTCTCTTTGAAAGGTTTTCTTCTTTTTGGAACCAACCTCAGAGAGGGACCTCTGTGCTCTGTGGGACACAGTATTGAGGAACAATGACCAGCGGTGAGGATAAGGGTGAAAATGAGGTCTGCTGAGCAGGGTAGGGGCAGTCTGGAGCACTAAAAGAAAATATAAAATATAAATACGTGTGTGTGTGTGTGTGTGTGTGTGTGTGTGTCTCAGACATAATACACACACACACACACACACACACACACACAACTGAGGTGCTCTTTGTCTATCTCTTTCTTTCCTTCCCAGTCAGGACCTGAGTTACCAACTTAAGAGGTACTTTTGACTCCAGAAAACCAAGAGGAGCCATTGCAGGCTCCAAGGGAGTAATAGGGCAGTAAGTCAAAATTATACTGGGGCACCAAGAAGTTTAATGATTTCCTTTTTGCTTTGGAGACTTGGCTTTGCTTCTAGGCTTAAGGGGTGAGTGATAAATTATCTAATTCATTGGGAGAAAGCTTCCCGAGGGACTAACAGTAAAGTCTCTCTGGACCTAATCACGGTCATAAGCGGCTGGAGGTATAGAGGGCATATCAACTTCACCACTATTAACATCTTGGGTGAAATAGTTCTCTGTTATGGGGTGCTGTCCCCTGCATGATAGGATGTATGAAAGCCTCATCGGCCTCTACACACCAGATGCTAGTAACAAATCCTCTCACAGTTGGGACAAATACAAATGCCTCTGGACACTGCCTAACATCCACTGAGAGGCAAAACCATTCCCACTTGAGAACCACCAGTAGAGAGCTATACCCAGAGAAGGCATACACCAAACACAGCGAAGGCTGACCGCCATTCTCTGTCCTGACCCTTCTTACTGCTTTCAGTGGTGATCAATTCTCTCACTCCACTTTGCTCTACAATAAAGAGGCAGTGGGGTAGTCGCCATCACTTCTGAGAGATGACCTCATCTGTGGGTGTCCATTTTTAAAGTTACTGACTGATCCACTGGGCTCCTCTCATAGAAGAGGTCTTTGCTTATGGGGGAGAGGAGGGAAAGGAGAAGCGTGTTCATTAAAAGATCCTCCTATTCTAAGAGTAAAATGGTCCATATTCTAAATGGAAAGTCAGGAACACGGTATGGGCACTGCCGTGGCAGCTGGAACCAACTAGAAGGTGATGTGCAGGGAGACGACAGACTGCCTCTCGACTGGAAGGTAAACAGAAGCAAAGATTAAAGGCAGAACATTTGCCAAAAGCAGGCCCCTTGGATTGCATTCCTTAAAAGGACAATCTCCACTGAAAAATATTCTTCCCATCCCATAGGGAAAGTGTTCGTTTTAATCAATTGACATCTGAATTGTGCAAAAACCAAGCTGATAGAAAAATGTGACTTACGCCTTGAGAATAAATTCAGTCTCCTTTCACATGTTCTCCACAACATGCCCTTCCCCCACCCACCGTATCCCTCCTCTTGGGTCTGTCCCACATGGTGTCTTACAATTGGGCCTTGGAAAGTGGAGAGTTACAGCCAAGAGCAGCAAGAAAAATGCCATGAAACTGGCAGTGTTCGCTGTGGAAGGAGCCAGAGCATCTGCTTTCGAGCAGGGCTATGAAACAGAGCCACAGGGGGAAGAAAGGCTATTAGGCCACGAGCAGCCAAGGGGGAAAAGACACAGGAACCCAGATTAAAAGTCTGAAAAGACTTGGAACCCTCAGTAAAGGATCAGTGGAAAGGGTAGTTAAGCCAGGGTTGGCATATGGAACCACTTGAAGGGTGCTGGTAGTCAAACCCCATAAAATCCTACACAGAGCCCGGGGTAAGAATGGTTAGAAATGGGTAAAGCAGAGGTCCCGAAGCACCCGCCCAGGAGCGGCAGCAAGAATGAACAGAGGCGGCCAGAGTTCGCAGAGCAGACAGATCTGTTATAAACCCCGACATTGCATGCAGTGGCTCCTGCATAAATTGCCACAGAGGCCAATTTAGAGAGGGTGTCGAGCTTTTTCTTCATACCCAATCATTCTCTGAAACGTCCTCGGGATCCTTCAAGAGGTCCATTTCAGAGGTCTGCTCTGTTTTCCGGATGAGCTTTCTTTTTGGACTCAGTATTTCTCCCCAGTCCTGAAGTACTTTCAATCCAACACCTCACTCATCCTGAAAGTAACTTTGCCTGGTTCTGCAATGGTTTTTCACAGGCCACAGGCATGTTTCTTTCCCTTTCTGTGTCAGTGAAAGGAGAGCATCCCAGGTCCAGTACCTGAAAAACAAAAGGAGTTATTATCGGTTTCCACCTGCTTTCTACCTGTTGCTGGTCAAGTCACTGTTACTGACCAGTAGTTTAGAGTACAGACTTGCTAAGCTTCTCTAAATCCTGATTTCTGGTGACTGTCACTCTGTTATCCTCAGTGGCTGATTCTCTGATGCTATCAATTAATCGAGTAGAAGAAAATCTCTGATTGCTAATTTGTAGACTACAAGTCCTCTCTCTGCCTCCATCCTTACTTACGACGCCTTGCTTATAAATGAACTCGACATCCCAATCCAATAAAATGCAACAACATTTTTTTTAAAGATTTAATTTCTTTATTTGACAGAAAGAAAGAGCAAGAGAGCACAAGCAAGGGGAACAGTAGAGGGAGAGGGAGAAGCAGGCTCCCTGCCAAGCAGAAAGAAAGCCTACGTGGGGCTCTATCCCAGGACCCTGGGATCATGACCTGAGCCAAAGGCAGAAGCTTAACCATCTGAGCCACCCAGGTGCCCGAAAATGCAGTAAATGGTTATTGGCTCTCAGAATTGTGTCTCAGGGTCCCGTGACTCCTTTGTCCCACCTGGTTGTTTGGGGGTGGGGGTTGGGGGGCTGTGTGACCTATTTCGAAGCGAATGCAGAAAGATGGCAGTGGTGATGGAAACAGGTACTGAGGTCTTCTAGGAGGTGGTACTCATGAAAAGGAGGTTGGCTGCCCTCTTTTCTAGTCGTGTACAGTAATGCCTTCCTAGGTGTGTTCAAGTAATTTCTGTTTCAAGCGGCAAAGCTAGCTATGCCTTGCAGGGAAGGGAGAGGAAGTCTTTTGCCCCTTTGGTGGTGTGTTTTTTATTGCTTTCTACTAGTGGAAGGAGGCTAGATTGAGGCCGCTATTCAGCTATTGTTTTCAAGCAGAACTTTCTGTGACCCATATTTTAAATACGGTGCCACCTTTGATATGTTCAATAACCTGAGGAAGCAGGCATGACCATCCTTGCCACCGTTTTGGAGGCCTCAGCTCCAGATCCTTTTCCTTTGCTTGCAGTATCTGATTTCCCTCAGAGTCTAGCTGTCTCTTAGAGCACTCTCTTGAATGGAATCTACCTCACCCCCAGCCAAGGCTGAGACATACAGCCCAAGCTACAAGGACTCATTCTCCAGGGCTTGCGTTTGAATGAAGTTCTGTGAGGATAGAGAAAATATCTGGAGCTTGTTCCTACACTAGTAGTGGCCTGTGGAGGCTCTCAATCAAGTCCTATTCCCTGCTCCTCAAGGACTGATTTGATGCTGGTCAGTTTTTGAGAGTAGTTCTTCCACCCACCCTTCAATTCTTTGAGACACAGTGATTATCTTCCAAAAAGTCAATTTCTCAAGATGGATGCAAGGTCCAAGCCCATTTTATCTCTTCCCAGTACGCTACAACAGTCCCCTTTCTCTAAGAAAATAAAAATTGGTCATCAAAATTATTTAGTGTTTTTGCAAATGGCTTAATTGCTTGGAAAATCTGGCTGTAATCTAGTTTATAGTCGTAGAATTTGTTTCAGAAATGTTTCAATCTGCAACCACCCTGTCAACTCCCTGATTACTAACTCTTTTCCTGCCCAGGGGTGAGCTCCTTCTCCCTGATGTGGACTTCTTGTACTTCTATTCTAACAGGCAAAGTAGAAGGTAACTTAAAGTATGATTTGTTTCAAAACTTCATAATATTGGGGCACCTGGGTGGCTGAGTCAATTAAGTGTCTGCCTTTGGCTCAGATCATGACCTCGGGGTCCTAGGATCGAGCCCCACATCAGGCTCCCTCTCCCTCTGCCTCTCCTCCTGGTTTGTGCTCTCTCTCTCTCTCTCTCTAATAAATAAATAATATCTTTTATTTAAAAGTACATAATATCACTGATAGACCTAAATAATTGAAAAATAACAACCACTCATTATTTCAGTGAAGCTAAAAGAATATATCACACACTATAATTCACTAAAAAAAAATATGTACTTTGAATTTCTCTAATAATGTTTGAATTATGGGAAAAGAAGGGATGAATACTATTTAAATCTTTTTCAGGAAAGTTTGAAACTTTCCTTAACTTAAGCAGATGATGCTGAGTGGATATCTGAGACTATGGATAAACCATTCATTTCTTGTTCACAAAAACTGGTACATAGGCCACACCATTTCCTTTTTCAATTTCAAGCATTCATTAAAGATAGTCACAAATATAAGATTTTTTTTTTTAATTCAGAAGCTGACAAGTTCTGATATTTCATTCTCCTCATACTTCATAAGCCACACAATCTCAGGTTTTCCTGGTCTCTGAACGTGAACAGCAAGGCCTAAAATCAAGGGCAAAATCTCAATTGAACAGACATTTTTTTTTTTTTTTTTTTTTTTAGGATTTTATTTATTTGAGAGTGAAAGAGGAAGAGATAGAGCACAGGCAGGGAGAAGGGGCAGATGCAGGGGGAGAAGCAGGCTCCCTGCTGAGAAGGGAGTCCTACCTGGGACTTGATCCCAGGACTCTGAGATCATGACTTGAGCCAAATGCAGACACCTAACCAACTGAGGGACCCAGACGTCCCTGAACAGATCTTTGAGAAAATGTGTTTAGGACTTCTTACTGCTATTTAGTACTTCATATTTGGGCAATTTTTTCAGGAAATATTTGTTTTTCCTCCCTGAAAATTCACACTTAATCTTGAGTTGCCTTGGGGGGAATTCCACAAAGGGTAGCCATTTTGTGGCATAGTAGGTGTACTTGTTATTGTCCTCAATTTTCTTTTTTTTAATTATTTTTTCCTACTCCTTTCTGAGAAAAAAAAAATGTGCTACCCATGTGTACAAAAACTAGGGATGATGATCTTACTTCTAATAAAAAAACAATTATGCACATTGAACACTTACACTCATTATCATGTTTGATCTTGAAGATTCAAACTGTAAAAAGCAGGCAAAGTGACTAGGAATAATCCCCAGTTTATACATAAAAAGCTGAGGTTAAAAATTAAATGATTTGTGCAAGGTCACATACATAATGGGATAGTCAGACCTCAAACTCGCCCTGATTTTGATGCCAAGATTCCTTCAACTACATCGGAGGTTGGCAAGCATTTTCTGGAAAGGGCCAGATAGTAAATATTTTAGACCTTGAGGCCCATAAGCTCTGTCAAAGATACTCAACTCTGACCTGTTAGCAAGAAAGTGGTCATAAAGGGCTCCTAGGTGACTCAGTGGGTTAAAGCCTCTGCCTTCAGCTCAGGTCATGATCCCAGGGTCTTAGGATTGAGCCCCGCATCGGGCGTCCTGCTCAGCGGGAAGCTGCTTCCCCCTCTCTGTCTCTCTGCCTGCCTCTCTGCCTACTTGTGATCTCTGTCAAATAAATAAAATATTTTTAAAAAGAAAGAAAGTGGGCATAAACAATATATAAATTAATAGGTGTGATTATGGCTATGTTCCAATAAAGCTTTATTTACAAAAACAGGTAGGTGTAAGCTATCATTGACTAACTCCTGAACTGTATCCTAACTGCATTTAAAGATTTTTTTTTTTTTAATTTGACAGACAGAGATCACAAGTATGCAGAGAGGCAGACAGAGAAAGAGGAGGAAGCAGGCTTCCTGCTGAGCAGAGAGAGTCCAATGCGGGACTCCATCTCAAGACCCTGGGGTCATGACCCGAGCTGAAGGCAGAGGCTTTAACCCACTGAGCCACGGAGGCGCCCCCTAACTGCATTTAAATCGAAATTTAATACTTCTCCCTAATTGCTTGTGGGGCATATGTTTTGGATACTTTTATCCTTAATGAAATGTCTCTGTCCTCTTGAATGACCAGGCATAGGAGTAGAGGAAGTGAGAAACAGAGAAAGTGCTGAGGGGCCTCATGGGAAGCAGCTGCTCTCCGGGCTTCCTGAGGAAACACCACTGTAACTGGACTGGGAGGACTAATGGTGATCATAGCTCCCTCCCGAAAAAACACACTGAAACTTACACACCTCCAAACACCGTACTTGAATTCTATGACTTCGTGAATGTTAAGCCCAATCAAGTGTATTCTAGATGTCAGTGGGCTCTGATGAAGAGTTCTGAGTTAGATTTGAAGTGTTTGTTAGTTTGCTATTGTTGAGTTTTGTGGTTCTACTTTAGTGAATAGTTTTTCATGAAAAATGAATTATTTGGCATGAATCTGTTTTAATCATCTATTCCCATGGTATGCAGTGTGGGATGGGGGGAAGAGGTTATCTTTGTTAACAAATGTGTAGGCTATAGATCTTGACAACTCTGTATCCAAAGTTCCTCATACTTACAGTGATTTTTTTCTTCCTGTCTGTGATTGTGACTAAAAATAATTCTCTGTGGCCATGTGTACACACCCCGCATTGTATGCCTGGCAAGGATTTCCTTTGGCTTGCGCTGAGACCATTAATTATAGATAATAATAGCGTGGGTGATAGTGAGGAAGACAATAACGTGGTTGTTAAGTGCAAGGACTCTTGAGATGGAGTGAGTTCAAATCTCGGCTCTCTTGCTACCCTTGTGAATGTGGGCAAGTCAGGGAAGCACATCGCCTGTCGGGCACCTGTCACCTGGTGTTAAGTGAGGAGGACAACAGTTGCTGTCTTGTATTTAGTGTTTACCGCTACCAGGTTCTGTGCAAGCACTTTAAAAATTATCTCCTACAATCATCACAACTACCTTATACAACACAACTACTTTATACCACCGTACAGTTGAAACTAAGACACAGAGCTGCACCCGTTACTGCCCAAGGTCATAAAACAGCCAGCCAAGGAGTGAGAAGGTCTAGAACAAGGTCTCTGCTCTTAATGACTGGCTACAATAACCTTCCGACTTCCTATTTTGTCATAAAAATTCCTTAGCTAAGGTACCTAAGTGCCCACCACTGTGCCTGGTACAAATAAAGATAGACCATCTGCGTGGAGACATTGGCCCTCTGCGTCTGACTCCGCCCAGCGCTTGAGTTCAGAATCATTTCATTCACGTTTCAGATTCGCCTGGCAGCTGCTGAAGTTTTCCAGGACACATGCCTAGTCTGTATCATTTAAAGACTAAAATAATCAGGGGCATTTTAGCATAAAAACATGATTTCAAGGGATCCAAAAAAACAACACCAAGAAACACACATAACAACTAAAGGAGGCTCCCAAGGGAGACTCCCGTTTCTGGTCACTGGAGCGATGGCTCGCTTTGGATAGAATTGTTTTCTGCAGTTTGCTGATTGCCAGAAAGCAGCTAGCCCTATCATGAAAAGGAGGCACAAGAGGCATTTTAGGAGACTCACGCTAACCATGAAGCCTATTCATTTCCCTGCCCAGCGAGTCATTATGCTCAGTTTTTGTTTTTTTTTTTAAAGTGGGCAGAGAGCCTACAGCAGAGTACTAACACTATGGGAATTAAAATAAATGAGCATATTTTTCCCCCTGATTATTGGTTTAAATGTGGTCTAGTGTGGGATTTTGTTTCTTTGGTCTGTTTTTGAGTAATTCTGCATTTCAAATATTAGCTCTTGCTACTAACCTGACAAATAATAGGTGACAAAACAAAACAAAA
This sequence comes from Mustela putorius furo, assembly GCF_011764305.1. Classification (NCBI taxonomy): domain Eukaryota; kingdom Metazoa; phylum Chordata; class Mammalia; order Carnivora; family Mustelidae; genus Mustela; species Mustela putorius. The sequence continues at coordinate 1,973,962 of NW_025421299.1, forward strand.
CAAAATTTAAAAAAACAAAACAAAAAATGAGGCCAGAGTTCTAAGTATACAGAAAAATTATCAGATTTATCCTCTTCAGTATTCCACAGGGTATATAATTCCTAATACAGCTTTATTTTTTCCTAGTCCCTCAGAATATGTTGTAAATCTAAAATGCTGTGATAACTGGTTTTATTTAAGTCCCAACCGTGATTCAACTCCTTACACATGAATGCTGTTTTCTGGCAACGAAAACAGCACAAGAAAAGAAAGTCAGATTCTGGGAGGCATGGACACAGGGCAAAAAGTTTTGGTGGATTGTACAGAGGTGGACTATAAAAACCGAAAAACGACATACTGCCAAAGAAATTTCTTAGAAAGTTCTTTTAAGCCACAGAGCACTGAATGAGTGAACTAATTCCCATTGATCTTTTCTATCTCAGCCTAAATATCCATTACCACCCTCAATCTAGGTGGGGTCCCCGGTATGCCTTCCTACCCTGTTCAGGTTCTTCACATACTCATCACAGTTTACAACCACGTATTAATCAGAGTAATCATTTGTTGACTATCTTTCCTTCCAGACCAGTTGGTAATATATGACCCATGAGCGAAATCGGGCAGACCATCCTATCTTTGCACAAACCGCAAAAAACATGGTCATTACATAAGTAATTCAAGAAAATCAAAAGAAAGAGTAATATTTTGTGACACAGGGGAAATGGTATAGAATTCAAACTTCAGAGTCCCGAAGTGGGATATTATTAGAATGCAACTATGTTTACTCACTTCTGTGTTGTCTACAACTCCCTTTATGCCACCATTAACATAGCCAAGCAGGTGTGACAGAGACCGAGCTACAGAGGTGAAAAACATTTGCCGTTTGGCTCTTTACCAGAAAAGTTTGCCAACCTCTAGTCTAGACCCTAAATTCTATGAGAATAGGAATCTGTCTTGCTTAACACTGCCTCTTCAGATCTTAGCAAAAAGCCGGTAACAAAGAACCCACTCCATGAATTTTTCAAGCAGGTGGATACGTGAGCTATAAATTAAAGGAGTAAATCACATAGGTTCCTAGTTTTGGGGCTGTCACCAAAATTAAATGTGAGGATCCTCAAACAGGGTCTAACCCCTTAGGTTTCTTGTCTAAATCTCAGGAGGGCAAGAGGACTAGGAGACTCTTTTGTTTGGGAAGGGAGAATCAGGAGGAGGAAACAACTCCCCAGGTCATAGCCATAGCTGCAGCCACGGCGTGCCTCTTCCCACCCAGAATAACAGCACTAGTTACACTCTTCCCGTTACTCTCAAATGGTACCTAACACTGCCCCCATCCTCGCTTCCTGGATGAGTTTCCAAGCCGAATGGAAAAGGAGCGTGTGTGGGAGAGGTGGAGAGTATGCGGGTGCGGTGGGGTGGGGAGAATGTGTGTCGATAAAGCATTTTAGGAAATTTTATAGAACTTGTATCTTAGATCCAGGGCTCCATGGTTTCCTAAATGTGCGAGAGTGTTGGGGGAGGGAGGAGAAATAAGCCATTTTAAAAATCATGTTTGGCAGAATGTCTTCCTCAGGCTTCCTGGAGTTAGAGACAATCATAAAGTGAATGAGGGTTTAAGGGACTCCTGGTTGGCTCAGTCGGTTGAGCATCCTAGGACCCTGGGATTGAGCCCTACATTGGGTTCCCTGCTCAGCGGGGAGTCTGCTTCTCCCTCTCCCACTCTCCCTGCTTGTGTTCCCTTTCTCGCTGTCTTTCTCTCTGTCAAATAAATAAATAAATAAAATATATATATTTTTAAATCTCTCAAAATGAATTATATACATATGTCTTCATTGGAGGATGGGGGGGGGGTGCTGGAAGGAATGAAGATTTAAGTGTAAAAAGGCCCCAGGTACAAAATTCCCAAGATGGCTTTTACTCAGCAGTCTATGATACTACTTCCCTTGGATTAAGCTCTGATTCTTACTAGTTATTCAGTCGGGAATAGTGCTCACAAGAATTTGTGCCCGTTCTTTTGTTGCAGAGAAATTGTAACTAAAGATAAAAAAGTAGAAACTGATTCTTCCTTCTGAAATGGAACACCTCCTTTACATTTGACTCTATCCATAACTGGTTTCTCTGTAGAAATGAATGCTTACATCTCATCTAACTCAAAAAGTTGAGGGAAGTGGGCCCCTGGGTGGTTCAGTTGGTTGGGCAACTGCCTTCTGCTCAGGATATGATCCCGGAGTCCCAAGACTGAGTCCTGCATCGGGCTCCCAGCTCCCCTCTCATGTTCTCTCTCACTCTCTCTCAAATAAATAAATAACATTTTCAGAAAAAAAAAAGTTTAGGGTAGCAACTGGAATTCCTTTACTCTTCTTTTGTTGTTGTTCTCAGAAGACCTATTATAGGAACCAGATTTTCTGTTAATTTAACAAATTCATCTTAACACTTACACAAAGACATCTTAATCAAAGACTGATTTTTTTTAAATAAACATAAACAAGTTAACTTATTTTTTTAAGTAGGCTCCATGCCCAGGGCAGAGTCCAGTGCCGGGCTTGAACTCATGACCCTGAAATGGAGACCTGAGCTGAGGTCAAGTGTGGGGCACTGAATCGACTGAGTCACCCAGGTGCCCCAAACAAGTTAATTTTCTGAAGTCAATTAATCCATCTTAAGTGTCAGATATTTCTGTTTGTGTATAGCACATTTATACCTCTTTTTAAGTAATTCATTAGCCTACACCCAACCAATAAGGCTTTTTCAAACTGCAAAAGAAGATCAATAAGTGGGTCTTATGAAAGACATATATTTAATAATAACTGAAATTTAGAACATTTGCATAATAGTAGCTAAGCAAATAAGCTCTTACTCTGAAATATTCTTAAGATTATGAAGCACAAAAGCAAAGGTATCCTTTAAGCCTTGAAATAAGTGAAATACACTTTGGTAGCATGAGTACCATGAGTCTGGTAAACTGGATTTCAATTGTCCTTATGAAAGACAAACTGAGGTTTAGAGAAAACAAGCAACCTGCCCAAGGTCACAAGCTATTAGACGGTCAAGCTAAGGTAAAATACACAGCTCTCTAATGCCAAAGCTTACTCTGGTTAGTATAATTTATCTCAAATCGACTATGAGTAGAAACACTCTTCTGATTGTATTTGAATAACTTTTAAGACATAGGTGACAAAATGATCTGAAATTGACTTTGGAAATATACATAGAATGATATACATGAGGCACAAATTTTGGAGGAAAGTATGAAAGTCGAGATAAAGAGCACAGACTTAGGAGAAGGTAGAACCGAGTTCATTTCAAGCCATGTCAATTCTTATATCAATCAGAGTAATCTAACAAGAGTAAAGGCATGCCAGACTAAAATTTTAGAGAAGATGAACCTTATTGGCTTACTTCAGAGCAAATCTGATATTTGAGGCTGCTTTCTCCAGGTGGGCATTAGAAAGTCCAAGGTGGACTTGGTTCATAAAACTGGTTGCGGTCCAGAACCCACCAAGTTTAGGAAATCTACCACTCCCTTTGAACCCAAATGCTGAACATTCTCAATACAAGGGTCAATCAGAAGTAAACTAGCCCTCTGACTGCCTACAGCAAGGTTTTAAGAGATGGAAAATGCTAAATCCTTAAACTGGATTAAGGCAATCCCAGACTGTGCCTCTCAGTGACTAATAAGAATAAATGAAAATCCTTTCTGGAGAAATGTAAGATCATATTGGTTGAAAATAGCTTCTACCAATAGTTTTTCAAATACAACATTCAACACACAATAAAAAAATAACTAATCTTATGAGAAAAAACAAAACAAGGCAAGCAAGAATCAATAAAAACAATAAGCAGAAAGAGACCAAAAATAATTTCTGATACTGAATTATCATTCAGGGGCCATAAAACAGCTTTTCTTTTTTTTTTTTTTTTTTTTTTTTTTTTTTTTTTTATAAAATAAGGGTTTAAATGGAAAAGTTTGGCAGAAAGCTAGAAAGTGTAGTGTCATAAAACTTTTTTTAAAGAATCATAAATAGAAAATAACTCAATAAATGGGATTTACAACAGATAAGAAACAACTAAAAGAGAGAATTGATGAAATGGAAGATGAATCAGAAGACATTACAAAACAAACAAAGCATTTCCAAATTTCAAAAGAAAGGATAATACAGAAGAGGGAATATAGACAAAGAATGCTATAAAAGGCATAACATATCTTAGTTGGAGTCCTCTAGAGAATTAAATAAACATTTAATACATGTTTAAATGGAAAACTAAAAAGACAAAAAAATAATGCAGAGAATGTGGGGAGAGAAAATGATAATGTAAAAAGTACTGGCTGAGACTTTTTCAGGATGAATGAAAGGAAAAAAAAAAAAAAAAACAGCACATTTCAGAAGTCCAACAAATCCCAAGTAGGGAAAGCAAGAAAAGAAATCTGAGCTTATATACACACAAGGTTAAGGAAAGAAAAGAAAGTTTTTTTTAAAAATGAAGAAAGAAAGAAAGAAAAAAAAGACGAGAGAGAAATCATTAAAAAAAAAAAAAAAAAGCAAAGCAAAAGAAGAAATAAAGGAGGAAGGAAGTCGAGGAAGACAAAGAGAACGTTTCTAAAAGCAGCCAGAGAGAAAGGACAGATTGAGATTTGATTTCAAACAGCAACTAAGGAAGTAAAAGATGAGAAATATATTCAAAGGAAAGACAATATGAAGGAAAATAAGCGTCAACCTAGAATTCTATAGCCTTTACGAAGAAAGGTAGAAACCAAAAATAAATAAGTGGGACTACATCAAACTAAAATACTTCTACACAACAAAAGAAACAATCAAGAAACAAAATGAAAAGGCAATCTACTAAATCAGAGATTTGCAAATCAGATATCTGATTAGGGGTTAATGTCCCATATATATAAAGAATGAATAGAACTCAATAGCAAAAGGCTAACAACCCAATTAAAAAAATAAATAAATGGGCAGAGGGAACCAAATTAACTTATCCAAAGAAGACATACAAATAGTCAACATATGAAAAGGTGCTCAGTGTTCAACATCACTAATCATCAGGGAAGTGCAAATCAAAACCATAATGAGATATCACCCCACATGTGTTTAGACTGGCTATCATCAAAAAGACAAATAATAGGTAGGGGAGCCTGGCTGGCTCAGTAAGTAAAGAATGAGATTTTTGATCTGAGGGTCATGAGTTTAAGCCCCGCACTGGGCTAAAGCTTACTTAAAAGGAAAAAAAAAAAAAAAGACTAGATAGTAAGTATTGCTGAGGATGTAGAGAAAAATAAACTCTAGGGCACTGTTGGCAGGAATGAATTTAATACAACCACTATAGAAAACAGTATGGTCACAGTTCCTCAAAAATTAAACATAGAACTATCATATAATCAGCAATCTCACTTCTGAGTATATATCCAAAGAAACTGAAATCAGGATCTTAGAAAAATATTTGGACTACCATTGCAACAGCAGTCACACTAGCCAAGGTATAGAAACTCAAGTGACCATCAGTGGATGAATAGAAAAGATGACACAATACATACATACAAGGGAATATTATTCAGCCACGGGGGAGAAGGAAATTCTAGTTTATAAACAGCTTGGATGGAACTTGAGGGAATTATGATAAATGAGCCAGAGAAAGAAATATAATATCACTTATATGTGGTATCTATGAGAGATAAAACTTAGAAGAACAGAGTAAAGCAATGGTTAATAGAGTTGGGAGTGGGAAAAAAACGGGGAGATATATGTCAAAGGGCACAAAACTTTCAGTTTCAGGACTAACAAGTTTGAGGCTCTCATGGTCAACATGGTGATTATAGCTGTGATATTGTATTGCTATAATAATACTTGATTGTTGGTAAAAGAGTAATCTTAAATGTTTTCATCACCAAAATGAAATAGTTAACTATGTGAAAGGATGGAGGATGACAGCTAAGACTCTGGTGGAAATTACCGGGCAATTTAAAATGTTTCAAACACCATTGTATACCACCCCCCTCTCTCTTTTTAAGGAAGCTCTATGCACAAAACATGCAACTTAAAATAGACCACAGGTGTGGGGTAAGTGTTCAGGTTTCAGAGGTTTCCAATGAGAGAAATGCTGAGATCAAGAGTCACATGCTCTACCACCTTAGCCAGCCAGGTGAGCCCCGTATACCTTAAGCTTACATGCTGTTATGTGTCAAATGTATCTCAATAAAGCTGGGGAGAAAAAAAAAAGAACAGAGATCAAACAAGTTTTCTGACCCCAACAAAACTAAAAACCTAAAAACATTTTGCCTGCCGTAGACCTATTATAAAAGAAATTCTAGGGGCACCTGGATGGCTCAGGTCATGATCCCAGGATCCTGGGATCCAGCCCTGCATTGGGCTCTCTGCTCAGCAGGGGAACTGCTTCTTCCTCCCCCTCCGCCTGCTTCTCTACCTACCCGTGATCTCTTTGTCAAATAAATAAATAAAATCTTTAAAAAAAAAAAATTCTTAAGATGCTATCTAGGGCAGAAGGAAAATAGAAATGAATAAAAAGCAATTAAACTAGTAAATATGTGGGCAAATCTAAATAAATAGATTCATTATATAAAAACAACAATAATTTCTGTGGGTTTCTATGTACAGATGTGTTCATGTATCATGTGTGTGCATATAGACCTATGTGCCATAGATACAGATAGAGATTAGAATATTAAAATTCAAAAGCAACAGCTTACAATAACCCTAAAGAAATTTTCTAAGGCGTTTGCTTTATTTTGGGAGGAGGGGTAAGTCAAGGATGACGTTTAATTTGCAGAGAAAAAACACTTATAAGGTGATAAAATGATTATATTGTACATCTAAAAAACTAATGCAACATTGTGTGTCAACTATACTCAAATAAATAAATAAATTCTATAAATTATCAACTGATAGAGAAAAATCGAAAGACAATATCCATAATTTAAGCTGCTACTGGCCAGAATAGATTAATTGCATAACAAACCACCTCAAAATCTCAGTAGTTTAACACTTACTGGTTTAACTAATGATATTATAGTCCAGGAGGATTAACGAGGTAGGGGCCGAGGATGTAGGGGCAAGGCTCCTTATACTCACTGAAGGAGCCAGATTATTTCATGTAGCTATGCTATCTTCAGCTCTGGCCTCCTAAGTCACCACAGAGAAAAACCGGGGTAAAAGAATGGATAATGGAGCATAGGAGGTGTTTTACGCCATACCTTTGGAGGGGTGGGGGTAATGTATATCCCTCATACTCATATTCCATTAGCCAGACCAGTCCTGGGGCTTCTGTCTACAAGGAGGTTGGGAAATGTAGTCTAGCTGTGGGTCTGGAAAAAAAGGGGGAAACTATTTTGGTAAGTACATGGCAGGGCCTTGGTGTTGCCAAAGAATGGGTGAGGGAAATGGGGAGAATATAAGAAAAACTCATAATTTGGATTTAAATACTTTAAGCACAATTTTGAAAAACATAATCACCAATTTTTAAAATCATGTTTTGGGGGCACCATGGGTGGCTCAGTGGGCTAAAGCCTCTTGCCTTCAGCTCAGATCGTGATCTCAGGGGTCCTGGGATCGAGCCCCAATCGGGCTCTCCTGCTTCAGCAGGGAGCCTGCTTCCTCCTCTCTCTATGCCTGCCTCTCTGCCTAATTGTGATCGCTGTTCTGTCAGATAATATAAATAAAATCTTTCAATAAATAAATATAATAAATACATAAAATTGTGTTTTTTTACCATTGTTCCTGGAAAACAGGTGAGAAAAAGTGAAATGTTGATCATAATGTATTGTCTTGTTACTTTGTAAGTAACAATGTTATCTTTGTAAAATAAAAATGTATGTAAAAAGGTATATAATAATAAAATGTATATGTAACAGTGTAGTTATCCTGAACACCAAGATTCCTGGTCTGGCCCCCACTTACTATTTAAAACCGTGAGGGAAATCCTTTTATTTTATTTATTTACTTATTTATTTTTCCTGAAAACAACACGTTTTATCATCGGTAAAAAGGCCAGGATAATCGTGTTTCTTTCTACGACCAGATACAAGATGAGATTTACAAAGTGGAAGTGGAAGCGTTTTTAAGACGTGGGATGGGCTATTGAAATGCACATTATTTATTACCTCTCACTCGTGATGCAGAGCACACACGCTTTGAAATTGTACTACCGAGGGACTCATCACGATTTCGTAGATTTGGCAAAAGATTTTAAAGCTTATCTAAAGCAACTGTATCACTTTACAGACAGCAGAAAAAAGTAAGATCTACAGAGATTAAAAGCGTGACCCTAAGATTCACACTGGTGGGTCAATGACAGAACCAACATCTTTGAAGGACCCACAGGCGGGGGGGGTTAAGGTTCAGGTTTCAGAGGTGTCCAATGGAGAAATGCTTTCTCCGTGTAAAAAGGACTCACTGAGAAAGGTGTGTTCAAAAACACATTTTCCAATCCAAAATCATTTCCCATTAGAAGTTTCAATTAATAAATCTAAAGGGGACCAGTAAAGTAATTTTTTCTAAAAATAAAATTAATTAACAACATAGACATAAATCAGGGTTTGAACCCACTGAGCCACCCAGGCACCCCCTAAATCAGGGTTTTTAAAATGGAAAGTGAATTAAGGTGGTTTTTTTAGCTGCCTTGCAAAGTGCGAAAAATGGGAGGGTCGCCTGGGTGCCCTCAGTCAGTTACGTCTATGACTTCAGCTTCAGGTCATGATCTCAGGGTCCTGGGATCAAGCCCTCGCATCAGGCATTCTGCTCAGGGGGAGCCTTGACTTCCCCTTTTCTCTCTGCTGCATCTTTGCTTACGTTTGTATCTCTCGCTTCTCTGTTCATAAAAATAACAAAAAAAAAAAATCTTTAAAACTCAGAACCCAAAAGACAACTTCCTTGTACTTATGAGCCGCAGCAAAGCAGCAGGCCAGCCCTGGTCTACCCATCTTCCACTGAACAGGCTACTGACCAGTAAGCCACGGATTTAGCCAATTGACAGATTATGTGTGAAATCTGTAATGAGACAGCTAATCTGTGTTTTTATTTAAGAGGTGTATATTTGGATGACTAATCTGGACAGTGTCACGACTCGGGATGCTGGGAATATATGTGAGTCGGTTTAACGTTTTCCCTAGAAAGAGCACGGTACTAGAATTGGTAAGATAGCCAGGAAACTGAGCAGGGTGCTACCTTGTTATGGCAAATACAGAACACTGTCGTGAGTGAGACGTATACAAAGCTGGAAAAGAAAGCAATTGTAATACAGGATGGCAAGAGACTTACATCCTATGGGTTTTCTCACCTAGCCCAGGTAGTGCAGTTAGCCAGGACGAATGCTAACTGTGGAATGAATAGACTTGGTATCGCCCAAGGGAGGAATCAATGAGCCCTAGGACTTTGTCCGGACTGGTTTGGTGAGGTGACTAAAGGACGTCAAGACGGGCTTTTCTCTAGAGGGGAAGGAAGTGGTTGAAGGTGGTGTCTTGGGCTACTGCGAGCGGGGACAGATTTCAGAGTTAAACGAGTTAACCAATTGACCGGATGGGTAGTTGTGTCTGGTTATTGGCTCCACTCAGGGGGTGTGTGTGATGACCAGAAACCAACAGCCACAATTTTCACACTGGCATCACTTTGCTATTTTTTCCTGAACACCTACCTGAGCAGAGATGATCTGGACCTTTTTCTTTGACTTTTCTTTTCCTTTCCCCTTTCCTTTCCTTTCCTTCCTTCCTTCCTTCTCTCTCTCTCTCTCTCTCTCTCTCACCAGTATCTCACCCACCCTTCCTCCCTCCTTCCTCTCTTCCTTCCTTTCTGAGAGTGGAGGAAATGGTAAAAACTTAATTCAGGGATCCTCTTTCTGAAAAAGCCATGAGAAAAGAGCAGCAAGAGCAGTGCTTCCTCCGCTGGAACAACCTTGACTTTTTCTTCTGCCGGGTTTGCAGCCCTAGCCTGCAGTTGCTTGGCCAGCATTCTGCCCTCTCCCTTTTAAGGAAGTAGAGACAGTTTCTGTGGGTTCTGGTGTCGAGACCCGTGATCCCACAGCAGGAGCTCAGATTTCAGCGGGCTGCCACAGTCCTTTACCATCTGATTTCAGATGGGCTGGCTCTCAGAATTAGATCTCTGTGGAACTGGCCTTGAAGACTCTCTTTAATTTTATTCTACCCTTGGATTTGCTCTGAGACATTTAGGAGAAGAGAAACAAGATTTGCAATGGCGTTTACAACTCCAGACCCCAGAGATTTGAACTGTGACTTCTAGAGGGGGAAAAAGGAAACCCTAGCAAGACTCCTGAGACTGGACCAGACTTATGTGCCCAGACCACCAGGGGTTCAAATCCTGCTTCTGCCATTTATGAGCTGTGAGGCCTTAGGCAAGTTACTCCAGCTCTGGGCTCATT